>NW_027132858.1:0-51748 GCF_026122565.2 Emydura macquarii macquarii
GCATTGAAAGCAGCTTGAGCCAAGCAGAGGGACGGGCGACAACTCAGGAAATCCTTCTTTTGCCACCGGTGGCCCTAGGTTTCCATTCTAGTGTTTCTGCATCTCTTGCTATTGAGTGTTTTTCCCAGCTCCTGGAGTCATGTGATTAGAGACTTGTTCCTGCCCCATTGAAGCCAGGGGGAGTTTTGCCACTGACGTCACTGCAGGCTGGATCTGACGAGATTCTCAGGGTTGGTTTCGTTTCAATGTAAGTGTCCAGGCCTCTCCTGAGCCCAGCACCCCATGGAGCAGGCTCGCCGCGGGGATATGGAAAAACGAATTAATGCTGAACTCAGTTAAAGTGCATAACAAACAACCGCCTTTCCCAGAGGTCCAAGCCAAATACTGTCAAAGTTAGAGCCCTGACCTGGCCAGGTTACTTGAGATAGGGCAGGGAGAGCCCCCCTTCCCTATCTTAGTGTTGTCAGCTTGGTGTGCATGTGTGCTCTTTCCATGTGCTGCCCCAGCTCTGCGCAGATAGCTGGCTCAGCAGAGCCTGATACCGTAAATTACTCAGAAAGAGCACAAACTCGGTTTAGTGGCGAAGGCACTTGGCTGGGTTTACTGGCAGCGAAGCACGGTGCTAGCGCCCTGGCTCAGTGGTTACAGGTAGGACTTTCAGTAGGACTTTCTGCTGCCCCCTAGGCTGGACCAAGGTGCCCCTCCTGTGATTTCTCTTCCATATGCTGATACAAACAAGTTGCGTATTACACCCCTGAGGTAGTTAGTTACCAACCCTGCACCTTGTACCTGCTGGTTCGAACAAAACATTTTCATCCATCACCCTCTCCTGTTCTCCCACCCTTGTTTTACTTGGGCCCGGTGTGTTTCTGTCCCGTCTCCCAGGATTGTGTTTATGCCATAACTCTACAGTGGGGTGTACCCGTACTAGCCTTCTGGAATGTGTTTACATGAAAACCTGCTGCTTTTTAGGACTGCCTGCGTTTTAGCAATGCCAGCCGTATTTTTGCCAAGTTCACGTACTGGACAGCCAATTCGTAAGCAGGTGTTTGCTTTATGGCAGGGCCTGACTTTTGCTCATAACCTGGTTTTTGCTGACTTTGGTTCAAGCCTGAGGCCGTCAGCCAGGTCTCGTGCTCCAGGTTCTCTTTTTCTACTACACCTGGATTCAGCCAGGATTGGCCTAGAAGCAAATCGCTCTATTTATCCAGCCTGCTGAGCCCTGATTGGCCTCCACCTACTCCTGGCCCTTCTAGGCACTGGAGGACCAACTCTTGCTGGTTCTGCCTGTGGTGAATCATGGAGACATCTCCAGGCACATGCTGGAGCTCTGACCTTGCAGCATTTCCCTTCCACCAGGGCACCTTCAGAGGCCAAAGTGTGCCAAGGTGGTGGGGCCTTAGGCAGGAGGCAGCGAACACCTGGTACCTCCCATTACAATAAGTTTCTAGCCCTTCTGCTTGCCCAGAAAAGCTTAAAGACGTGGCACAGAATAGCTCAGATGTCAAATACAAAACCCTCCACATTTATTATTTTTCAAAGGAATCATTAAGTTTTACGCAATCTCACAGTCTATAGGGCCTGCCCCGTGATCTGGGAATGCCTGTGGCTGCAATGCTGCCATCCAGTTACTGGATACGTTAGAGGTTTTTAAGATGTGCCTTGACAAAGCCCTGGCTGGGATGATTTAGCTGAGGTTAGTGCTGCTTTGAGCAGGGGGTTGGACTCCCTGAGGTTCCTTCCAACTCCAATATTCTATGACACATACAGACAAGCATTTTCAAACTAAACATGTTCTTTGTTCAGCCAATAATTAGAGACATCAAAAAGCAGAGAGCATGGCGGGTTCTTAAATATCCAATGTCAGACCTTTGCATACAGGTTTTGTTTAGAACTTAGTCACAGAGCAAAGCTTTTAAAGGAGTCTTTGATCTTCAAAGCCACTTTCCAAACCCCAGTTTGTTCCCATAAATCTGTGATTTAGGCCAGCTGTACAGTGGAAACTTTTGCCAGGAGAGCAGTGTTTCTTAGGGGTGTGATTTTCTGTGATATTTCCATACTGGCAAAAGCCCGAGTGTAGAGGCGGTTATACCACCATCCCAGTGCTTTTGCTGGTAAAGCTTGTTTCTCTTGAGGAAGCAGCATAAACTCTGCTGGCAGGACATCTCCACTAGAAGGTTTAGCTCCTCTAGCTAGGCTGCTGTAGCTGCACTGACAAAGCTGTTTTGACCTGACCGGAGTCACACACTAGAAAGCAAAGAGGGTAAAGCACATTTCCTGATCTTGTTTATATTCAAAATTAAACATGTCCCAACTGCAGCCTGTGGGATTGTTGAATCTGAATGTGCACCAAGCCAAGGTACATTCCCAGGAAGGGGAGTTGTACAGTTGATCATTAAACGGATTTGGCAGATTGCCCCATCTCTGCTAACTACCTTATCTCCTTATAAGACCTTGAGCTGAACAAACAGACATCTGCAGCTAGACTGAAAACAAGCAAGCTGTGCCCAGCTCCCTGCCTTATTCTGCAGTGTGCAAGAACCAACTCTCTGCTGGGATCCATCCCCCAGGCATTGCAAAGGGATGAGAAAGCAATTGTATCAAGCCCAGGTGCCCCTGCCACCCAAGTGTGCTGTGCTGTGCTGTGCTGTGCTGTGCTGTGCTGTGCTGTGCTGTGCTGTGCTGGGGTAGCCGGCCCTCAGAGAACAGCTTGGCTCAAATCTGTCCAGGGCTTTGCAGCTGCCCCTCAGCCTCACTAATAAGCTGGCAACAGGAGGGCTAATTAGTGAGCTCAGCTGGGTGGAATGGAGGCCTAATGAGACACTCTGAGCCCAGCTGTGGTGGGTTAGTGGGTGGAGCACTACTTACATAGAGCTGGGTGTGGGGGCGTGTTCCTGGGGGGAAGAGACTGAAGAGGTTGTACTGAGGGACCTGCATAGAGCAGAGTAGAGCAGGTTCCTGGCGAAGTCCTGAGCTGGGCACCCCTGGGAGAAGGGAAGAGAGGCCCAGAAGGGCTGGGAGAGCAGTGGGGATGGTGTGTGGGTTCCAGTGGGAAAAGCTGGGCAGTCAGCGCCCTGACAAGCATGAGGAGAACTGAGAGAAGCCTGGGAGGGGGAAGGACCTTTTTTGTGTGTGTGTGTGTGTGTGTGTGTGTGTGTGTGTGTGTGTGTGTGTGTCAGCTGGGACTCTGAATACCCTGGTAGGGAGCTGAACCATGACCTGACTTGGCCAAAGGACTGAGCTATGGAAAACCCAGAGTGGCCATCAGGAGCGGACGCTGGCTGGGCTGGGCTGGGCCCCTGTGGCCAAGGAGGTGGCTGCTGGACGGGAGATGAGGAGTAAACCCTCCTGCAGGGCTACATCCAGCAGAGGAGGCAGCAGCTGTGATGGGACCCTGACTGGGGGGCACGGCAGCTGCATGGCAGCAATCTCCAAGAGGGGGGCGGCCCCTTAGGGAGCCAGTGCCAGGCCCAGTGGGGCTGGTGTAGAACCAACCCCAGGGTCAGGCCCTGCCCTCAGCCCTGTTGCAATCTCTGCCTTTTGAGGCCATGTACAGAAGTTCTGGCAGCTGGGAGCTTAGCCCTGCATGTTGCAATGCTGTTGGGGGCAGGGGTGTGAATTGGTTTCTATTTCAGGCAAGCCTCTTCTGAGAAATGAAACCTGAGTTGGCTTGGCCCTGTTATAAGGAAACAAAACTTCAAAATAGTTTTAAGCTTTAGCCAGACAATGAAGTCTCTGAGCAGGTGTTGCAGGCAGGTCGGTTCCATTGACAGCTGGTCTGTAAAGGCTAGTAAATGATCCCTGGATGTCCCAGGCAGGGGCTGTTTGTGTTGCAGGGGGTGTAAGCGGCCGATTGCCCCGCTGGGCTCTGACTGGCACAGCTGATCACCCCCGCACTGCACCATCTAGTAACTGTCAGCTCGTTATAAAGGTTGCTGCAGTGTGACCTTCCCCTGGCATTTGAGGATGAAGCCACAGCACCTGGTGCGATGGTTGTGTGTCTCCAGGGGTGGAGTTTGTCATGTGCCCCCAGCTTTGGATGAACAAGTAATGGGGGAAGTGCAACTGACAGCAATTCAGTCTCAGCATTTTCCTTCTGCATTTGGGAAATTATCTTTTTTCCACTTCCCTGCTATAAATCAAACCCAGTTGCCTCATTCCTGACAGTGTTCTCTATGCAGTGTTCCTGTTCCTGTTCCCCTTTGCTGGGCTGTAAAGAGGATTTGAAAGGGTGGCCCAGGTCAGTTGGCTACAGCTGGCCCTGCCTGTGCAGTGAAGATAAGAGTTACCCTGGGGGTGTACCCTGCTGGTAGGAACTGCCCTCTCCCTGCCCCACCCAGCTCCTAGAGCTGCTCTAGGGACTGGCCCACTGGAGTGAATGGAAAGGCTCCCCTCACACTTCAGTTGCATTTAGCAGCAGCCCCTCTGTGGGGCCTAGAGTCAGGCACCCCACAAAGCAGCTGGGTTTTCACAGGGGCTCATGCCCCACAAGTGCTCAGTGTAGCTAGCTCAGGTTGTGCTCATGAAGCTACTACAGCTCTGGGATTATTAACCCACCTGCCCTTCAGCACAATGAGGTGCACTTAGAACAAACCTGTGGCTGGGCTTGAACCTGGTACCTTTGGAACAGTAAGCAAGCAGCTCAACTACTTGAGCCACAGAACCACCTCTACAAAGTAGGCAGCAAGCAGCAAACTCCTATGTGGTGTCTCCACTAGAGGAGGGCAAAGCCGTGCTGCATCAGTGTGGGTTAGTCACCAGGTCTGAAAATCAGGTCACACTCATTTATGGGTGGAGTGAGCTGACCTGCTTTCGGTGCTTGAGTTTGAAAGCTGCTGGTCTCCGCTGCTTAAAGTTGTCCACCCAGCAAGCCCAGCATCTCCGCCGCCGAGACCTGCTAAAAAGTGGTGATGTTTGCACCAACGGTTCTAATTCCAGCCAATGCTGCTGTAAGCGACACTCTGGAGGCGCGCGTGCAGGAGTTTCCACTTCTTTGTGTGTGATGCTTCCCTCTGGCCTGTTCCCTTTTCAAATAAAGAGGATGCAAAATATTGAGGGTTTTTTTTCTCTCTGATTGCACAGAGGGCTTGTTTCCAGGGCTTCCCGTGTGAAAGGTCCCCAACCTGAAATTGTGAAGATTTCAAGAAAACAATTTATCCCCTTATAAATAATAACAAACATTTGCATGGGAAAATTCCCTTCTTTGGAGAAGCTGAGGGTGGGTGTCAAAATCCAGCGCACAGTTAAGGTTAAGATTGTCAAGGTTATTTTTAGTAAGTCTTGGACAGGTCACAGGTCGCCATGAGTTTTTGTGCATTGCCCATGACCTGTCTGTGCCTTTTACTAAAAATAACAGGACGGCAGCTGGGAGCGGAGGAGGGGTGCAGCGGCCAGCCTGCTCCTGGCTCTGGGGCCCCTGCTGTCAGCCACTACGGGTGGTTGTAACCCCAGAGTTCAGAGTCACTACAAGTGGCGGAGGGATCCCAGAGCTCTGAGATCCGGCCATTGCCCACAGCTCAGAACCGGGGGGTCTCTGCCGCCGCCAGCAGCTCAAAGCCAGGGTCTCGCTGCCTGTTTTGGAGAAGAGCAGCAGGGATCCCTGCAGCCGGTGGTGGCTTGGAGCTGGGGGGTCCCTGCCTCCGCTGAGAGCTGCTGCCTCCCTTCTCCTCCCTCCCCTGAGCTCCGGGACTGTTGCTGCTGGTGGTGTCTGAGAGCTTCGGTCCCTGCAGCCCCCGGAACTGAGAGCTTCTGCCCTGGGGAATCCGTGACCAAACCTTGTCCTTGTTCAGCGGGTGTCTGGATACAACGTTTACTAGAGGGTCACACGCTTTGTAGCTTGCGCTGGCTGAACTTAGTGCATCCACCTCCGGCTCCTGGCATCCTTGGCCCTGGGGACAAACTACCCCCACTCCCCATCCCATTGGAGGGACAGGTGGGACTAGCTCAGCTTGTGTAACTTTGTCCTTCAGTGAGGGAGAGCCGTCATTCAGGGGGTCACCCCTTAACCTCCACTGGGATGCTGGCAGAGCTGATCAGGGGGTGTTGTTGGCTGGGAGGTTTTAATCGCTGCCATCGACCAGCTCTTTGATCTACAGCCAGTTACAGAGCTGGTGAGAGCTGACGTGGGCGCTAACCAGGTGCCAGGGGATCTGAGTGTGCCCCATTTCTCTCCCCCTCCCCCCGACCTTTACCAAAATCAACAGGATTCTGCCCGCGGGTGCCTAGAACATTCCCTGAAACAATGGAATCGATCGGACGCGGTGGTCAAATGTTATCGCGTTCCCGCCAGGCAGAGAAGCCAAGAAACGCCGTCGAGTTGAACGCAGGGCGTTGATTCACTCAGCCACCCAGGGCGTCACAGCCGGCACCGCGCAGCGCTGCGGAGAGTGAATTAACCTTCCCAAGCAAACGGGGCCGGTTTCCCGGCTGTGAACACTGGATCCATGGGGCCAGGTCTCCAGCTGGTGAAGGGTGGTGTTGCCCCAGGGGAGTCAAGGGGCTGACACCAGTTTACACCAGCTAAAGTTCTGGCCCTTGCTGGTTTCGTCATCTGTTTGGTATCTCTGAAGTGATAGGCAGGGTCTCTCCTTCCCTGCAGACCTGACCTCATGCTGCTGTTAACAATGGTCATTTGTAAAATACGTTTCCTCGTTAGCTCTTTGCCAGCTGGGAATTTTAGTGGCAACACCCAGTCCCTGCCCTTCTCCTGCACTCGCAACCCCCCCCCCCCCCCCCCCGCCGTCCCAGCTGCCCTCTTCCCACCAGCCAAAACCCTCCATTTCCCCCCCAGCACCCAACAGCTTCTCCGATACAGCGATGGGTCGTCCGGTCAAAGAGTCCAGACACCTCGAAAGGTGGGAACGTGGGGGGAGGACAATGAGCGGGTGTCACAGAGAAATAATGCGCCCAGGGATGTAACGGAGGGGTGCGTCTCTCTCATACTCCATGCAGTGAAACTGTGTGAAGCTGAGCAGCAGAAAGTCCCTGTGACTGACCTCACCAGGAACCCCAGAGCCTTGGTTCAGAGCTCTGGGCCAGACAGGGTATGTCCACACAGGGATTCAAAAACCCACGGCTGGCCTGGGGCAGCTGACTCAGCTCACCAGGCTTGGGCTCCGGGGCTGACAACTTGCTGTGTAGATGTTTAGGCCTGGACTGAAGCCTGGGCTATGGGAACCTGCAAGGATGGAGGGGCCCAGAGAACTGAGACACACC
This sequence comes from Emydura macquarii macquarii, assembly GCF_026122565.2. Lineage (NCBI taxonomy): Eukaryota > Metazoa > Chordata > Testudines > Chelidae > Emydura > Emydura macquarii. The sequence continues at coordinate 7,216 of NW_027132858.1, forward strand.
CCATCTACACAGCAATTTTTAGCCCTACAGCCGGAGTTAGCTGACCCAGGCCAACCACTGCCACAGCGCAGGGCTTTTATCCCTTTGTAGATGTACCCACAGGTCATGGAGCAATGTTAGTTTTCCAGCCTCTCCCCTCTCCCTTGACTAGCTAATTCTCTGCCAGCCTCTTTCTTTGGTCAGTGGTTTGCAACTTATTGTTCTTTGGCTGAAACAAAACAGACATCACTTTAACCCTGGAGCTGCTTCCCGGGTGAAAATGGTACTGGGCATCTGGTCGTCTTTAAAGACACAGGATCCTAATCGAGTTAGATGGGAAAAGATTTATAAAACCAAGTCCATGCGTCTGACAGGCCTGTTTTTAAGAGAGGAGGGTTCGAGTAGAATCAGGGGTGTCTGGAGGAATAAATGTTTTGTGATCGACGCACTGTGTGACCATGACCAAGTTTTACTTCACCTCCCTGCCTCAGTTTCCCCATCTGTAAGTAAGGTAATAATGCGTACACAACTACCTAGTGTGGGTGGGGTAAAGATTAATTTGTATCTGTATGGTTCTTTCAACATGCAAAATGCTATAATGCTAAGTAGGATTGTTAACGTAGAAAACAGGTTGGGTTTTTAGGTGGCTTTTTAACACAGCTGGTTGAAAAACGTTTCCCCCCCCCCCCCCCCCCCAGAGAAAAACTTGGAACAAAAAATTTTTCATCAAAGATTTATTCAGAATTCTTCACAAGAGAGCTTTGCCACAACTCGAAAACATTGTTTTCAATATCCCCGCGGCATGCAAACACAATAGCTTGGCTGTTTTGTTTTAAATAATGATTCTTCTTTCGTGAGTGACGTCTGTTTATTGTCCTAAAGGCCTGGATCCAAAGTCAGCTGGACCTAATTGCTGTTTTCCACAAACTGGAGGGTGGATCAGCAAAGCAGGCTCATCTTGTTTGGACCAGTCCAATGTTCTGACTGATCCACACCCATCAGTGCTGGTCAGGGCGCAGCCTATGTTTGCACCAATTATTTAATTAGAAATGTTCTGTTTTACTGTGATCCCTGGAGCCAGGTTAAAGAGTCACGTTACAGGGTCACTGCACTGGCCAGGGGGCTCTTTGTCACACTTTAAAGACTTGTGAAACAAGCACGTTGGTTGGGAGCTGGGAGGGGCGTTGCAGTTGCAAGAAGATTCGTGGAGGGGTCAGAAAGGAGCAGGTTTCTAGAATCATACTCATAGAAGATGAGGGTTGGAATGGACCTGAGGAGGTATCTAGTCCAACCCCCTGCTCAAAGCAGGACCAACCCCAACTAAACCATCCCAGCCAGGGCTTTGTCAAGCCGGGCCTTAAAAAGCTCTCAGGATGGAGATCCCCCCACCTGCCTAGAGAACCCGTTCCCGTGCTAGAGGGAAGAGGAAGCTGTGGGTGGAGGCTGAGAAGGAGAAGGGAGTTGTGGGCCTTGCAGTCAGGTGTCCCCTTAGCAGCAGCTTTAGGGCCAGGCGGGGCGGAGGGGTGAGAAGCTGGACTGTATTAAAGCTGGTGTCACACGGGGGCAGGAGGGCTCTGCTGTCCGGCTCCCAGCCCTGAGCCCCCAGCCACATTCTGGACCCTCGTCCTCTGCTCCTGCTCCTCCTGCGGTCTGCACAAAGGGGCTTGGAGAGGAGACGCTCTAGCTGCAGGGAGATGCACGAGGGGAATCGGCGGTGGGGGTCCTGCCCTGGGGGAAGGGATGTGCAGGAAGGAGAGGGGGGAGCAGGACCCTTTGCAGGATCTTGTCCCCTCATTCTCACCCCTCCCGCACGCCGGCCTGTTTGTCTCTTCAGCTCCTGGCAGCAGAGCCTAGCGCTGGGTTAGGGACCCGGGGGTTCGTAGGAGGGAATTCTGAGGCAAGTAATCTGCAGAGAAGCCAAACAGCTCAGCCTGCAGCAAAACGCTCACTCAGCCCGTCTGTTGTTCTGGAGCTGAGTCAAGATGTAAAGATGAGCACGTCCTGGGAAAACTGCTGTAACTAATCATGATCTGCAGGCAGAGATGTTTTTACAGAGCTGACTCTCTGCCATTTACTCTGCAATACTGAAAGCAAAATGGGAGTCATTCTCCGAAGGTGGAGTTCTAGATAATAACTGCATTTCTGAGATGCCCTGGGGTTTCTGAGTGCACCGTCTCGCCTGCCCACTGTTCCTTATTGGTGTGACGTGGTATTGCTTGGAAACCTGTCCCCGTAGTGTCTGGCCAGTGGTTATATGACTGGTCTACAGGAGGGGCCGGCACTCAGGTCTGCATTCTGGGCTAGGACTCAGCATCTCTGGATTTAATTCCTGTCTCTGCCACAGGCCTTGGGCAGGTCACAAGGGTGACATTTCCCCAAGTGCTCTGCACTCACAACGAGGGCCAGATTATCAAGAGATCTCAGTAACCAACATACTCCTGCAAATCCCTCTGGGCCTAGCCCCCGTCTGTGCAACGGGGAGAATAATCCTGCCTTTGTCTGCTGTGTCTCTTTAAACTCCTTGGGAGCAGGGACTGTCTCTTACCGTGCATCTGTGTCTTGCCTGGCACAACGGGGCCCTGATCTCAGTGGGGGCAAGGACTGTCTCTCGCTGCGTGCTCGTGCAGCGCCTGGCACAATGCAGGCCCAGTCTCAGTCGGGACCTCTGGACTTCCTGTAATTCACACATTAATGGAACAGTCCTTCCGCAGGGGACGGGATCAAGCCCCTGCTCTGCCCCAGCAGATTAAAGTCACACTCTGGTGTGGTGCATGCCCACGGGGATGGATGCGCGGGTGCCCCCCTCGGCTGTGCAGAGAGATGGGCGGGGGGAAGTGGAGAAAAGCCGGAGGAGAGAATGCATGAGGGGGAAACACTGGAGGGGGGAAAGGGTGAGAGACAGACGGTGGGACTCCCCGTGCGGGCACCAAGACAGTGGGACTCCCCGTGCGGGCACCAAGAAACACAGGGTGCGCTAGGGGGTGTTTGTGGCATGGGAGGAGATGATGGAGTGCAGGGAAACGCAGGGAGCTCAGAACGAAGGGGAACAAAGAAGGCTGCGCTGGGGATTAATTCCTCTATCCGCAGACCCTGGTTCTGTTCCTGGCTCCGGCACTCAGGTTTGCATCGCGCTGTGGTAAGTCCTATCCCCTTCTCTGTGTCCCTTCCACAACCTCTTTCCCAGAAAATGAGGCATCGCTGCCTGACAGGTATGTGGTGCAGACAAACCCGCCGACACTGGTCAGGCATAGGCCATAGGAAAGCAATGGAGATGTGGGGAGTGAGTCAGGGCACAGAGCGATGCAGTGGAAACTGAGGTGTGAAGGGAGACTGGAGGAGAAGGTGTTGGGCAAGTGGGAGGCAGAAGCGAGGGAAAGGAGGGGTGTGGGGAGACCCCCTGAGGAAGGAGGAGAGGACAGAGCAGCGAGGCAGGGCCAGGAGCATGGTAGAGGCTGTTCTGGCCGGGGAAGAGGCCTTAAAGTAGATACACCTGCCCCCTCGGAAATGCCTCTGTCGAGCGGCTGTGATGGCTCAATCTGCTCCCAGTCCCAGGGGTAGAGGGTGGATTGGGGGCTGTGGCCAGATGCATGTCACGATCTCCACCTGCCTGGAGCCATGGGAGCAGTGTGTAAGTTAGAGCGGCCTTTAGACTGCTCTAATTTATCCCAGGTGATGGGCCCGTCAGGGCCATAGAATACAGAGCACAAAGGGGGCTCCAAGCTTCACTCACCTCTGTCCTTTTCCCCCGTACAAGAGCAAAGGAATCCGGCCCAGCGAGATCAATTGGGAGCTATCAGAGCAAGGTGGTGATAGCAGAGGGAGGACTTGTCAGAACTAGCTATGGCTGGCTAGGCGCACTGTGCTCCAGTGTGTGAAAGGAAGGAACTGGTGTGGATTTACAGTGCTGCTGCTGGATTGTTGATCTCTTTCTAGATGGGTGTGTGAGCGGCCTGGAGATACTCCAGCGTGTTTAGAGCCCTGTAGGTTCCTCTCACACTTCTTGGCACCCTTGCAAAAATGCCCCTCGCCTCCCTGGCAGCTTATTTTCCTAGTGTGAAATTCACCCCTGTGTGGAAGACCCTCCCCAGGGTTTGTGTCACTTAGGCACGGAGCTCAGGACTTTCGATGCTCTTGAAAACACCACCTTTCGGCGCTGCTCCTGTAAAGATGGATGCGAGTACTTCACTTTATGCATCGAGTCGCCCTTTGACGTCAATGAGGCAACTTATAGACCTAAAGCACATGGGTGAGTGTTTGCAGGATCAGGGCCATAAGTAGCTCATTGAATGTTAATTCCACCCAGCTTGAAAGATAAGTCAGTTAGTTCAGGTTTTGCATAATATTTGCCTAGTGAAATGTGTTGCTCATCCGCAATGCAGGAAATTACAGTTGGTATTTCCAAATGCTCCGGTAATCTGGGGCTTCATTCCCTATTGCATAATTTTCTTTCTCCACAATTACCCTGTAACCCAAATCCCATAGACATTCCAATATGTGCTTAATAGAGTTGGTTAAAAAATGGGTTTTTTTCCCCCATGAAAACTTCATTTTTTTTCTTTTTAGTGAAAAATCAAAACCCAAATGGTCATAGGGGAAAACCGAACATTTCAATTTAGAAATGCCACCACGGTGCCTGGCGGGGGTTGTAGTTCCAGTGTTTCGTGCCCCTGTTCTTCTCTATCCGCCCGGCTGCCTGGCCGGACTACATCTCCCATGATGCACCATGGCCTCCCTTCTTGGTGAGCCACTGTAGCGGATCATGAAAGTCCTGTGGCCAATGAGCATCATAGAATCCTTGGACTGGAAGGGACCTCGAGAGGTCATCCAGTCCAACTCCCTGCACTGAGGCAAGATTAAGTGTTATCTGGACCATCCTGACAGGTGTTTGTTCAAATTGTTCTTAAAAACCTCCAGTGCCGGTGATTCCACAACCTCCTTATGTAACATATTCCAGTGCTTAACTACCCGTATACTTAGGAAGCTTTTTCTAACGTCGAACCTAAATCTTCCTTGGTGCCATTTCAGTCCATTACTTCTTGTCCTGTCCTCACTGGACAAAGAGAACAATTTATCACCCTCCTCTTTCTAACAATCTTTTATGTCCTTGAAGATGATCATGTTCCCCCCTTGGTCTTCTCTTCTCCACACTAAACAAACCCAGTGTTTTCAGTCTCTCCTCATGGGAGATGGAGTCTAGTTGGGGAGTCTGGCCCATAGAGAAGAGTGGGGGCACCTGGCGTGAGAACTACAACTCCCAGGAGGCACCCATCACTGCATTTCTGGATGGAAACGCTCCGATTTCAGCCAACTTTTTTGGGGATTTCAGCTGAAATCCTGAATCTCTTTTGGTATTTCGGGGGGTTTTTTAATGAAAATTTTAAATGTTTTTCATTGGAAAGCAGACACTTTTGTGAAAAATCATGTTGCGTCAGAACACAAAGTTTTGCAACAGAAAACAATTTCAGTGGAAAATTTCTGACCAGCAGCCCTGGTGCTTAATTAGCCAAGTCATCCCCATAGCTTTCACGGAGCACACGCACGTGCTTAAAATGAATCACGTGTATAGTTACTTTCAGGATCTAGGCAAAATCTTCTTGGCTAGCTGTTGAGCTGATCACAAATGATCACAAATTAAATTTGCTGGACGCAGCACGGATGCTGTTGTTACGTTTTGTTATGGGTCAGACATAGCCACCACCTCACATTCTGGATAATTTAAATAAATGTCTGTCACAACAGCAACAACACCCAAAACACAGGTGCCTGGAAGAGCTTGAACAGGATCTGAAGCGTGTGGTCCGTGGGGGTTCAAATGCAGAGGCTACAGCTTGGATTGGTGGAACTGCTTTTGTCTAGGTGTATGACACAGCACAGATGGAAGTACCACAGGGGGAGAAATTCAACCAGACGGTAACACTGGTAATGTGGCCCTGAGAGGGTGAGCTTTTTGGGCACAGACCTGCCTGGGAAGTGGCTTGGAACAGCGAGCATAGGAGTTGTCTCCTACCACTGGATTGCTGCTGCGTTCAGGGAAACGCGCCTTTGTCCAGTCCTTGTGAACAAACGAAACTACAAAGAAATACCTGTCTCTGACCAATTATTCCTTCTAACTGGAACAACCTGTAAGAGCCGAATGGCTGACTAGATGCTCGGCTCAAAGGGGCTAATGCTATTTAAACCCCAGGAGGCAGAGATGCCCCTTAGCCAACAAGAAATGAGTTTGGCAAGAAAATGATTTGGACCAAATTCGGTGAAGCCTGGCACCTCGCACAGTGTCGTCTGTCTGTTCAAAGTGATTTAAAATGCAACCGAATCAGACAAGTGGAACTTTGCACTGATCTAAGTGACTGCCCAAGGAGAAAGGGCAATGGTGAATGGGTAAATGTCCGGGTTCAACAGTGCATTCATGCCAGAGACCCTCCAGGACAGGAGAATTCACCCTAGTTAGGCAAATGGAAAAGGAGCATAATTTGGGAGGGAAATTTCTCAGCTGAGCAGAGATTTGAATAGCAAAGAGCTGGAAACACAAAGACTCTCGAGGGAGCTGATCCAGCTGCAGGGTCCATAACTGCTGACGCTCTGCAAGCAGTGGAATCAGTGGGGCTGTCTACACCAGGGGACGTGTGTGGGGTCCAAGCCTGGCAGTGCATAAGAGTGGGAGGGGACACGACATGGGGTCCAGTCGAGGGGTGGGGCTGGAAGAGCAGTAGCTCTGTGCTGAGCTGCTCCTACCCACCAAGCTGTGTGTGGTGTGGGGAGGGTCCCTCACAAGAGGGGAGATGCTTTGCATGGACTTCAAAGAGCACTGGCTGAAGACCAGGGTAAGAGGCAAATTATTACTGTGGTAGCGTCTGTTCTCACCAGCCCTCGGCTCTGTGCACACACACACCAAAGAGACGCACCCTGCCCAAATAGAGGTGTGGGAGACAAGTGGAAACCTGCTCTCTGCTCTCCGTGCTGCTTTCCCATAGAATATCGAGTCCAGTTCAAGGTCTTGCTCCTTATCTCCATGGCTCTCCATGGCCTGGGCCCAGGGTAGCAGAAGGCGCTTAAAGGTCCGAGATGAGGATCACGGGTAACAACTCTGCTCCTCAGGCGCAAAGGAATCCTCTACCATAAGGATAAAGCGTGTTGGTGCAGGAGAGCTTTGAACCAGCTTTGAAACTGGCCTGGACACCCCTAAAGACCATCACAAACCTCCCCACTAGAGCTGGGTGAAATATTTCAATCAAAAAAAAATGTTGTCAAAAAGAGAAAATGTAGATGCGGTGACACAGAAACAGTTTGGGAATTCATGTCGATTTCACCAGATTGTTCATGTGGGGGCAGGGGGAAAACCCTTTGCATTGTGAAGAAGTTGCAAGGTTTTGTTTTGACATTCTCCATCCCAATGTCTTTTCATTCCAAAATTTCCTTTCCTTTTAGTTCTATAAAGTCACCAATTAAAAAAAAATCCTTGGAATCGAAATAAAAAAGGTTTTATTTTGGGTTGAGCTAAACGTTTCAGTCAACCTCTAACCATTTTTTTTTTCCTTTTCATATTGCCAGATTTTTTGGGGGGAAAATTTAAGCCCAACCCAGAACCATTTTTTCCCTGGCTTTTCAAAAGGGCCAATGAACTGGAAAATGCTTCATTCACTGAGCTCTGCTCTCCAACTTCCACTCCAAGGACAGGACATGTTTCTCTGACCTGCTTTCTCTGGTATAAATACCGGCCAGGCTGCAGAGAACAAAAACATCTCCACTCCACTGCCCACACAGTTCACCCCTGGGGGGAGGAAGGACACACTGTATCTGACCGATGTTTAATGCACCAGTGTCATGGCACTCAGATACTATGATAAGGAGCGTGAGATAAGAACATAGATTAGATTGCCACACTAATCTAAAAGGGCTTTTGCTAAAGTTTTCCCACCAAATGCTTTCTGTCTGCTTCCACGCTCATTCTTTCCCTTCTCGCAATGCTGGGGATCTCCCAATGGAGTTGCCTAGAAAATTCCCACTTGGCTTCTCCTTGTTGCTTCCTGTCTGATCCCTTTTCCCACCCGTCTCAGTAGAAAGATGTAAAATGAAACAGAAGCTGCCACTGCCTGTGCAGCTGGCTGGGGTTTGCTTCCTGGAGGGGACGAGTCGGAGGGGCTCTGGACCCTGCAAAGATTTATGTATGTGCTCAACTTTATGCTGAAATGAAAGGTCTTCAAGCCAAGCACGGCCATAAGTCTTTGTATCATCAGGGTCCGTGAGCCGTGTGTGGGCAGTCATGCCCAGTTCAGGAGTCTCAGCCCGTGTCAGGAGCCAGAAGTCAGTGCCCAGGGTCAGAGCTGGAATCAGAGGCAGGGGAGCTGCAGCGAGACCAGGCAGGAGTTATCTCAGCCCCAGGCACGTGGTTTGAGCAGTCACTGAACTCTGCTGGGCTGAACAGCCAGTCTAGTGACCCTTCCAACCCATCAGGCGGGGTAGCCACCCGGGCAGCCGGTTGCAGGCCCATTGTGCTCGTTAGTTTGCCCGGAGCCTGGCTCTGCTGCAGGCCCTGATTCCCGGCAATCAGGGGCTGGTTCTGTTTCCTAACCTGTTAAATTCCCTGGATGATTCTGATCTTCCTCTCTGTATAGCAAAGAATTTTGAAATACTGGGGTGGGGCATTCCTATCTCCTACCACCTGTGGATGGGGGTTTCAAAGATGTTTTCAGTCAGTTCAAGATCCTTGTCTGGGTGACGGTTGTATTTACAACCTCTTTTCATTGTGTGTTGAGGGCTGGGGGTGGGGTCACGGTTCTAAAGTCTGCCTTTCTCTTCCAACAATCTTATCTTCAACTATATACAACTTTTTTCTACACCCAGGCTGATTAAGGTTCCAACAAGCTTATAGTTTAAGGGTTTTTTTCTTGCCTATTTTAGCAAAATGGAGGAAGGTAAATTGTGCAAACATTTAACGCAACATATATTTTTTATGATGAAGTTTTTGTCTGCCTAACTGTGATATTGCAAACGTTAATGCTGAGTGCACTGGTTTAGATCAGATTTTATAGCTACCCATCAGCCCTTTAAAAGTTAGTTTTTTAGAGGCCGTAAGCGAGTGTTCTGACCTCCAGCACAGCATAGGACAATGAACCTTACCCAGGGATTCTTGCGTTGAGCCCGTAAAGTGGTTGAACTAACTGGTATTTTAGAGAGATCCAGTCTTGATTGAAAGGCTTCAGGTGACAGAGAATCCACCAGACCCTTTGGTAAATGAAGGATTATCATCACCCTGCTTTTACAGATGGGGGGACTGAAAGATCAGACCTGCCTGAGATCACACAGGGAGTGTGTGGCAAAGCCAGGAATTGCACCTGGATCTCAGAAATACCTGGCCAGCGCCTTAATTACACGGCCAACTTTGCATAGCTTTTCTCGTCAAGCAGATTTCTGTGCCAGAGCTATATGACTTTGACTTTATAGCTTTGTGACTTTATAGCTTTGTGACTTTATAGCTTTGTGACTTTGAGGAAGTTGATCAGGGACAGTGTGTCTGGAGCTGAAAGTCTGAGGTTATTGTCCCACCCTGCGGATGTGCATGACTTATTCGGGAAAAGGCAACCAGCCCATTATTATGGGTATGTCTGTATCAGGCAGGGCAATTACAGTTAGTTCCCATCTAACCTCAATGTCTTCCCCTAATATAGACATACCCTATCGGGCAGATTTTGTTCCCTTTGTTTTGGAGGATATAACCGATGGCCTCTCTACCTGGGTCACTTTGCATTGTGGTAGGTCCATTAAAGCCAACCCCTAAGGTAGAGGTGTTGACTGGTGTAAATAGTGACTTGCACCAGGGTTTTTCACCAATGCAGCTACATTAGTGCAAAACCCGCACAAGAGTAGACACACTCTAACATACTGTGGGGATCGGAGCATTACCCAATCAGTAAGTTACTGGCCCTTTGGGGTTGGCAGTAATCTAATGTGGGGTGATTTTTGGTTTTAATAACCATTATCACAAAGTCAGTTTGTCTGGGTGGTAAGGTTGGCTGGAGAGCCGAAGGGGATGATCCATGAGTCCATGGTAAGACAGGTGCTGTGATACAAGGGGTCCCATTTAGAACTGGCTTGGTGAAACCTAATGCTAGACTGGACCATCAGTTTGGGAGTGTCTGCCCTGGTTTCTGACAGCCTGACCCGAGACCGGCACTCACAGCTGTGAGCTGCTCCAGACAGCGTGACACCTGGGTTTTTGGTTTTTTTTTAAACTAGTAGATCATATCTGCGCTAACAAATGTAGCAATGCATATAGACATCTGTCAGGAGCACACAGAAAGATTTGATTGGTGGAAGGTGACTGCATTATGACTCTTTGGGGGCCCCAGCCTTGAATATTCTGTACATGCCATCTGTGGACCAGGAAATCTATTGTAGAAATGGTCCAGGAAGGAAGAGAATAGGCTACGAATTCTCTTTCTATACCTTTTCCTGCGAACATGGAAGCTTTAATAGCCATTGAATCTGGCTGAATCAGAGGCAGAGATGAATTTCATGTCAGATATTTTAGGAACCACTAACAATGACCTAAGAACTCTCCCATGCATAAAAGTGTCATGTTTTTATGGTCAAATATTTCAAGTCCCTCCGGGCTAGAATTGCATGCTGCGAGTCCCTAGGGCGCTGTGTGAAATTCACATTTGTCCATCTGCTGGCCTGACCCTCAGCCAGGACTGAATGGGGATTTTGGGAGGAAGGATGGTGCAGTGGTTACAGCCCAGAGTTGGGCGACTCCAGTTCAATTCCCCTCCAGACTCTGCAGGGTCTAGGTTACAAAAGTTCCTTAGTTTCTCTTCCCTGCTTGTAAAATGAGCATGAAAGCCTTTCTAATGGAGGGGGTGTCATGAGGCAGTCTGCTGCTCCAGTGATGGGGCTGGTATCTGTATCTAAGAGAAATCCAAGCAGTCAGGGGAAAGAATCAAATCATTTCCATAAAGGTCAATTGACAGGCAGATGGCAGAAGTAGGAGTGGATGGAAAATAGTTTTCTCATTGCATGAAAATTTTTGTGTTTTTAAAAAAATTCCAGTTTCTCACCAGGATGAAACCGAGGCCTTCTGGAATTGTTTTATTTTTTGCAAAAAACAAGAGGAAAGGTTGTCCAAGAGAGAGGGAGAGATCGCCTGGAATAGCACTTATAGCCCAGTGACCTGGGGTATGGGAGATCTAGTTTTAAGTCCCTGCTCCAATACCGGGGGCATAGATGCATGTGTGTTTATGTGGGCAGGATGGGTCGGGGCCCAATGGCACAGGGACGGATTAAGGTGGCCCAGGCCCAGCACAGCCTGTCCCTCTCCTCCCCCCTTAGAATCATGGCATCCCAGCACTGGAAGGGCCTTTGCGAGGTCTTGTAGTCCAGTCCTCTGCGCTTTGGTCTAACCTGCTCTTAAAAATCTCCACTGAGGGCGATTCCGTAGCCTCCCTGGCAATTTATTCCAGTGCTTAGCTACCCTGCCAGCGAGGAACCCATGCTAGCAGGTGGAAGCCCCGGTTATGACCCCAGCAGTGGGCAGTGTTTCTGCTTGAGGGATGGGGACATTGCAAATTTATCTGGGCATCACCTTTCATGGGCAGAAACCCACTTTGTCAGATACATGAAGTGGAAACTTCAGTTTGGTAGGTGTGTACACACATGCAGGGATGGGTTTCTGCCCACGAAAGCTGATGCCCAGATACATTTGTTAGTCTTTAAGGTGCCACAGAACTCTCATTGTTTTGCTGAAAACAGACAACACGGCCACGCCTCTGAAACTCAGAAATGTTGTATTCACATACATAGTGTATACACAGAGCAGTGTTCACAGGTCATTGTCTGCATGACATGACATGACTGATGTCGCTAGCGCTTTTTCTGTAGCCTGTTGTAAAACGAGGCATATATCTAGATGAGTTGAGGTACCCCCTGGAAGACCTCTAGGTACCCCAGGGGTACGTGTGCCCCGGTCGAGAACCACTGTCTTAGAACACATCTCCCAGGAAAACAGTTCTGTCCCTCCGTCTATCTGTGCTCATCGTGGTGGTATGTGAGAGCATTATAAGGCTGTAAAATCCATCCTGTAACAGCATCCTCTCCTCCTTTCCCTCTCCAAATAGGGGAGGGAGAAACGCGGAAGGCCCTGTACGTCCCATCCCAACGTCATGCTGGGAATCCACTGCCCTCGCCTGCCTCCCCCACCAGTCCCGGGGATGAGAGTGGCAGGGAGAGGTGCCTGGGATGGCAGAGCAGAGGAGAGACCCAAAGGGGTAGCAGAGGTCAGGGGAGATGGTCTACAACAGGGAGCATCACCTGGGGAAGGAGGAAAGAGGCCAAGGGACGGGACGGATGGACGGCAGGGCCCAGCCAGCCTCACCCCAGCACTGAAAGAGCCAGAGGGGGGCTTGGCACAAAACGTGGTGTGGTGAAAAGCACTCAGCCCCGATCCACACAGGGACGCCGGTGACATGCCGCTGAGTGTCAGCTAGAAAACCAGGTGCCTAGAAAACTTCAGGAACAGCTCTGCGCTCCGCCGAGCCCAGGTTAGGTGCCTCGGCTCCCTGCACAGCGACTGGGGGCAGACAGGCGCCTTAGAATGGGATCCACAACAGCCATTAGTTAAGTCGGTTTGGCCACGTCCGCACGGGCCCCTTCTGTCGGCGGTGCACATCCTGGCCAGGAGGGCTTGCACCGATTTAACCGTCATTGTGGGGGGCTGATGGCCGGAGCCGCACAGCCAGAACAGTCAACGCAGTGTCTACATTAACACTGCGTCGACCTAACTACGTCCACCTACTTCTCTCACGGAAGTGGAGTTATTTGGTTGGCGGAGGGAGGGGGGAGGCGAGTTACATGGGCGGGAGCAGCATTGTAGTGTAGGCGCTTACAGAGTTAGATCGACATAAGTTACTTTACATGGACCTAACTCCGTAGTGTGGACCAGGCCGAGGTCTAAAAACCATCCCAGCCAGGCTTTGTCAAGCCGTGCCTTAAAAACCTCCAAGGCTGGAGATTCCACCACCTTTCCCTCTGATGCACCCGCCACTGGCCATTGTGGGAAGACAGGACACTGGGCTGACGGCCCATCGGGCTGACTCAATATGGCCGTTCCCACGAGCTCAATCTCGAGACAGGGCTGTGGGAGGTGAGTGACTCAGGTTCAGTTCCCCTCTGCCTGAGGGGAAGACGAGATCTGACCGGGGATTTTGCCACCTCTCGGGCAGGTGCCTTGCCAACTTGGCCATAGAGTGATTCTTACCCTTTCTCTGGCCCACAGAATAGTCAACGAGTCAATTAACGCGGAACAACGCCAATAGTGTTATACTTAGAAAAGACGAGCAGGATCTTATTCAGGGCGACAAGGCAACAGGCCCCGTTTATTGTACATGTAAGAATAGCAAAAAGCCGTCACATTCACACACATGTTCAGCAAGTTCTGCACGCTGCTGTGATATAATGACCAGGCTTTCTGTGCGTCACTCGAGACAGCCTAGTGACCAATTAGATAACAAACTGCAAAACCGGTTACATAACCTATTTACTACTTACCTGGGCCTGACGAGACCTGTCCTGTCACTATGTTAAACGCGTTACAACATCTTCCGCAGCCTACGTTACAGAGGCAGGGGGGCACATGCCCTAAGGCAGAAATGCAGGTGCTGAGTGAGGTTAGGCACCTACCAGTCTAGACAGCAGCTAAGCAAGAGTTTTGTGAATCGCAGTGGTGCCTACAATTGGGATTTTGGCACCTAAATCTGGAATTAGGTGTCTAAGGGTCTGTCTACACTGCATTGTAAACCCCGGGCTCTGACTCAGTTTCGAGCCCAAACCCCACTGCTGTCCACACATAGATCTTTCTCTCTCTGGTCAGCAAGCACTCAGGGCACAAAATCCACTCCGGGGGGTTTCTCGGAGGTCCAAGCCCTGCCATTCTGCAGTGTGGACGCAGCTCAAGCTGCAGACCCATGTTGGACGGTCAATGCAGCGCAGTGTGGGTGTGTTAGCACGGTGGTGAGATCCGGCTCCAGCAATTGTAAACCCAGGTTTACGATGCAGTGCGGACGCTCAAGCGCAGGCTTGGAAACACCGAGTCCGCAAGCCCGGCTCCCCCAGACCCTGGTTTACAAAGCAGGGCAGATTTACTGTAAGTAGCTTTGTGGATCTGGGCTTTGGAGTTACAGCCTCAGGGAGATCCAGAGGGATTTGCAATCTGTTTTAGCTGTTGGTCTCAGCACACCTGTCTCTCTGTCATCCCTTGGAGCCAAAAAGGTGTCAGTGTTTAATAATGCAAGACATGCAATTGTTTTGCCTTCATAACTGACCTGGCCGGAGGTGCCGGGGCTCAGCCCTGACAAGCCCTGACACAAATGAAAACTGTTGAGTTGTCCTTGGATCCCTATTGACAACATGAGAGCGCTTGGCTTTGCTGGGTTTGTGTTCGTCTCTATCTGACTACTATGCTCGGCTTTCCCTGCACTTCTTCAGTCTTGTGTGTTTTCACCACGGCTCTGCTTCTGCTCGGCAGTTTGCATTTCAGACTTCTCCCGGTTCGTCTGTTCTCCTTCGTCCCTAAAAGGCATCAGAGCAGGCAGGAGGGGCTAATCCAGTTCATATAATTGCAGACTGTGCATCTATACTGTGAAGGGAGCTGGGTGTGGTTAGAGAGAGAAGCCTGTGAACAAAGGGCTGTGTTCTTGTGGTGGGAGGGGGAGCAGCCCATTGCCAGCTGGAGGAGGGTCAGGCAGAGCATTTAATGATTGCTCCCTGCAGCTTTCTCCCAGCTAACAGCTCGCTGTCATTGCTACTCTGTCACCGTTTGCTGTCCTGCCTCTCTCCTGGGTGACCAGACAGCAACTGTGAAAAATCAGGACAGGGGGGCAGGCTGGGGTCATAGGCGCCTATAGAAGAAGAAGCCCCAAATATGGGGACTGTCCCTAAAAAATCAGGCCCACCTGCCCCCCCTCCCCTCATCCTCGGGGCCAGGAGCAGCAACCTGGCCAGGGCAGCGCTTGGCACCAGGGCATAAAGCTGCCAAGGTTCCTGCCTGCACCAGCCCGGAACCCAGCCGGTGCCCCGAGGGGTGGGACCCCGGGAGACAGCCCCGTCCTGGCGGGGAGCGACAGACGGGCCCGAGTCCTGCTGTCACCGCCCTGCGGGGCGCGGCCTTATGTCTGCAGGGGCTGCCCAGGGCTGCAGACCCCGGGGAGACCCCGAGTCTGGGCGGGCCTGGCTGGAGCCGCCTGGGGGTGACTCCGGCTCCGAGCGCTGCCGGGATTGGCCAGGGCCGCTGGTCGCTTTCGCATTTCATTGATGATGCCCTGGACCCAGGTTCGAACCCGCCTCCCGCCAAACCGAAAACAATGGGCGGCCGAGCAGAGCAGGGGAGGAGTCAAATTGTCTGCATATAATAGCAGTGCCTGGGTGTGTGTCTATCTATCGATCCAAAGGGGCGCCTAGTCTCGTCCTGTGACCGCTCTGCAAACCCCGGTGGAATTAACCCTTCCGTGGCTGCTGGTCCTGCGCGGAGCTGCTGGGGGGCTGCGGGCCAGGTGAGCGGGGGCTGCAGGCCGGGGGGGGGGGTTATCTGCTCCGGGGGAGTCTGACTCCCCCTTCGTCTGCCTCTCCCCTGCTGTGTCTGGGGATGCGGGTTAGCGCCCAGCTCCGAGGCAAGGGCTGCAGGGAGAGCTGGGCACGCGGGGCACCCCTGGGAAAACAGCCCCTAGGGAGCCCCCAAGTCCGGCCCGGCCCGCCCTGCGCGCCGCTGGATTAAACCCCACCGAGAAACCGCCCGTGAAGGCAGCAGCGATCACTGGGGGCGGGACTCGTGCGGGGGGAGCCGCTGCACTTGCTCTGTCCCGACCCCTCTGCCCGGGGCAGGTGCTGAACGGGCCGGGCAGGAGTCGGGGTGTTGAGGACCAAACGGCGCAGCGCGGTACCGCGGGAAAAGTGCCGCGTGAGACCGTCACTAAAGCCACAATCCGGGATTAGACTGTGGAGCGGGGCTGGGTTGTGGCTTGAAGGACATTTACCGTCCCTGTCTGGACGTGTGGCGTTGACTGTTTGTGGTGTCACGGTTTACAAAGTGCTGATTTTGGAAGCTCCACGTCTCCTGCATTCAATCATTGTCTGCTCCGCCATCGCTTTGTGCCCCTGTGAACATTGAAACTGAGCAGAAAAAAATGCTTAAAAATCAACATCAGCGTTCTCCGTTTGCAATTATAGAGAGACAAATGGAATTCTGCCAGGCCTGGCTATGAGACCAGAGAGGGACTGTCTGTCAAGTCCAACTGACATGGACTAGCAGTTACACACCCCCTAATTGCACAGCTGATCTGCGAACACCCTAGAGGGGTTGTAAGAGGATGGGTGTGTGTAGTTAGCTACCTTTGATTGATGGATGGATCTGTTTGTTTATTGCCCAACTGATGGAAATGACATTTCACAGCATTTCCACTAAGGGGTAGATGGGATCAAATTCATTTTGCAATGGCTCTCATTCTGTTCCCCCAAAACCTGAACTGAATCACTTCCCTCTGCCTCCATAGGGCAGCAAATACCAATCTGATTTGGGGGAATGTGTTTTCACACCAGGCACAGCTAGCCTGTGGAAGTCCCTGCCACAAGATCTCCTTGGTCAATCTTTTGTTCTGAATCCTGCCAAGCTCTTGGCATTTAGAGGGACAATGGGACCACCCAGAGTAATACTGACTGTTACAACAAAGTAACCTGGAGTGGGAAGGGCTCTAAATCCTCCTGTGGCAAGGTACAACCCCAGCTACTAACCGATGGGGGTGAGGGAGGAATCTGTCCTGGGGGCAAATTCACAGAATCCTCAGAGATGAGGGTTGGAAGGGACCTCAGGAGGTATCTAGTCCAACCCCCTGCTCAAAGCAGGACCAACCCCAACTAAATCATCCCAGCCAGGGCTTTGTCAAGCTGGGCCTTAAAAACCTCTAAGGATAGAGATTCCACCACCTCCCTAGGTAACCCATTCCAGTGCTTCACCACCTGCCTAGGGAAAAACTTTTTCCTAATGTCCAACCTAGACCTCCCGCCCTGCAACTTGAGACCGTTGCTCCTTGTTCTGTCATCTGCCACCACTGAGAACAGCCTAGCTCCATCCTCCCTGGAACCCCCTTTCAGGTAGTTAAAGGCTGCTATCAAATCCCCCTCATTCTTCTCTTCTGCAGACTAGACAAGCCCAGTTCCCTCAGCCTCTCCTCATGTCATGACTCCTCCTAAGTCATTTTTCTTGCCCTCTGCTGGACTCCCCAATTTGTCCACACCCTTCCTATAGTGGGGGGAGGGAGGGGCCCAAAACTGGACACACTACTCCAAATGTGACCTCACCAGTGCAGAACAGAGGGGAATAATCACTTCCCTCCATCTGCTGGCAATGCTACCCATCAAAGTTTATCCCAGCACTGTCCAATAGCGGGGAGTTTTGCCCCTTACTCCAAACCAACAGATGCTGGCAGCTGTGGGCCATGGGGTGCTCTGGATCTGCTCCCCTGTCAGAAGGCTGAGCTGGGAATCTCTGTGTCTGGTGCTGCTCCCCCTGTCTTTGTCCTGCCGTGGTGCTGGGACTTCATGGGGCATCCCCCAGGGCAGGAAGCGGGAACGGCCCATCCACATGTGAAACTCCAGCGGTCACTCCTGTCAGTTCAGGTGTGTCTGCCCCAGCTCACACCAGCCGGGGATCTGGCCCCGCTCTCTGCACATGGCGGTAACTCCAGTCCAGCACATGCATGGGTGTGGTTACGTTTCTCAAGTGCTTTGGGATCCTTCAGTTAAAAATGGCTGTAGAGAAGGGGTTGGCCCAGCTTTGAGCAGGGGGTTGGACTATATACCCCCAGAGGTACTGCCAACCCTCATCTTACAGGATTCTATGAAACCAGGGCAGTGCTAGCTCTGTCAGCTGTAAACCACCCTGCTGTGCCGGGCCGTGTGCTGAGCCAGAATAACCCTGACCCTTCTCCCCACAGGCAAACCCTCGAATACAGACCAGACGGGGCTTCAGTGAAAAGAAACCAAACAAGGATAATTCAGGAACCTGAAACTGATTTGCTCAGCGCTTGCTAAGGCCTGGTTGACCTTGGGGATAAAAGCAGTGTCAAGGATACCTTTGAAACAGTTCTTTCAAATACAGCTCAGTCACAGACTGGCTGGGTGGGGTATCAGGGCAAAACTCACAATCAAATTATATTTGAAAGGGGGTTTCTCTGATCATCCCACGTAGCCAAACTGCGCTTGAGCCGCAGTTGAAGGAATTGCTTTGAATTTGTCCTTAAGAAAAGCTCGGCCAGCACTGCCAGACCCAGTGTGAACAGGGCCTTAGTGACAGCAGGAAGGTGCTTCACGTGTGAACACGTCTCCGGCGTTGGAGTCCCCGGGTCTTTACCAGGCAGAGAAGATGTCGAATGGATCGTGTCCTTCTGGGAAAATGTCTCCAGTTCCACTCCTGGGTTCCCAGGAAACCCAAGTGAAACAAAACGGAACAACTCATGTGATCATCCCACCCTCTGGAGGGAAGAGCAGCAAAGCTGGTGGTGCAGGTAGAGTCACCTCTTTGGGATCTGCTCACACCTCTCCTGTCCAAGTAGAACTTGCATTGACTCACCTGATGGCCTTTGTCTCCCTCTAGTGGCTGGGCCATGTAAGAGAGACTTAAGTCAGCTACTCCCTGCAATACACTACTGCTGTGTTTGTTTTTCAACCTTTTCCCATCTGTGTCCCCCTAAAATATTTTGACCAGGGGTGCAGACCTCTTTGGAAATCCTAGACCCAGTTTGCAGACTCCCAGGATTCTGCAGACCACAGGTTGAAAGCCATTAGCTCAGACAGGAGCCATCTGTGTCTTTAGATCCCAAGCTGAAATCCCTACATATTCACTCTACTTCCTCCTTCAGTGCTAGACAGGCTGGTCACATTTCCATCAGCATCTTCTGGGTGGAAAACATTTTTTGAACATGACCATTTTTCCCCACAACTTTTTTTTTGTTCGAATTTTTCAGGGTTTCAAGTGGAAGCAATGCAAACCTTCATTTCAGATGGAAAAATGTTTGTTTTGGGGGCAATTTTGTGTTTGAAAATAGAAGATGAATCAATCTTTTTATTTAAAATTTTTGGGGTCTTCTCCCCCCATTCTCCTTTTTATATAAACATTTTTTCACTGGAAACATTTTCATGGGGCAGGGGAAATCTCTGAAAATGCGGGGGCGGGGGAGGGGGGGAGGGTTCAATTTGAGGGTTTGTTCCAAAAAGCTGAAGTGACTTTCCTTTTTTTGGAATGAAAAATTGCACTTCATTCTCTCAATTTCTTGCTGTATTTGCAAAATCTCCCCTGTATTTAAACCAGCTCCAGCTGATGCTGTTCATCGTTGCAGGGCCCAGCCTCCTGCTGTAGCCCCATCGTGAGCATTAATGGCTTTTTCCATGACAGGTTTGCTATCTCAGTTGAAAGCAGGAGCACATCGCTGGACAGTTCTGAGCATGGTTCTCAATCTCCTCCTCCTCTCCCTCCTCATCATCCTCATTGCACGGTCAGGTGAGTCTGGAGCCCGCAGTGACCCCATCTCAGTGCCTTACATTCAGTGCTGGAAATGTCACAATCCCACCTGCCTTCTTCTCCCCCCCACAGCCCAGCCCTGCTGCAATAGTCACATCAGACTCTGCTGAGCACTGGGCTTTTCTGTAGGGTCTCCCCCTCCCCCCCCACCTCCAACAGGAGGGAGTTACCTGTGCCTGGCTGGCTGTCAGCCCCCTAACACCCCCAGTCTTTCAGCCTCACAAGCTCTCTCTTCCTAGCTAGGCCAGGCCTGTCTTTGCCTTGCAGATAACAATAGGTGCACCCCCATCCCCGGGTCCCTTTGCAGTGTTCCCCTGTGACATCCAGCCCAGACACTGGCCACTCACAGAAATCCCAGATCCAAAGGTGCAGCGTGCCCCAATTTACTAGTTTTACCTTCAAGTGCCACTCCTGTAAACTGCACAGCACGTGTGAGCACGTCTGATAAAACCGGAGAAGCTTTGTTTAGCAAACAAAAAAGCTTTAATTAAAAAGGAGAGAGTGAGAGGGAAACAAATGGTAACAACACAAAATAAAATGCAAACCTGGGTCTACAGCTGCCGTTCCTGTCTAATAAAGCCGCTTTCCCCACAAAGTCCAGGCTTTTACAGAGCTAGCTGGCTTCACAGTAACCACCATCCAAGCTTTCCTGAAAGCCACCCTGCTCCTTCCTCAGTGAAAGGATCCGGAGGGTCTTTTCCCCTCCTCTGTTATATTTAAACAGAGAGCTAACAGCATCATCCCAGGTGTGCCTGTTCTACACCTAGCATCTCACCTGCAGGTGCATGGGGAGTAACAGCACCACCTGCTGGCTGTTTATAATGATTTTATTGGTGCATTGATAATGTTACCCAGGATTCCTCAAATCCATACGTTTACGCTCTGGGAGTCGGTATCAAAACATAAACCAAGCAAGACGCAGCCCCTGCCGTCTGCTCTATGGCTAGCACAGATAAGTCAAATTCCAGTGGTTTTAGTTCAGAGCTTTTCACTTATTTAGCCTCCCGCACTCCCCCCAGAATGCCTTTTCTCAAAGTCTCTGCCTTATTAGTCTCAAGCACATGCAAATACAACAGGTCTTCGAACACCCCCAGCTACTAGCTACCCCATGAGCCTGTAGCGGTCTTTGGGTGACCGAGTCACAGATTTCCAGTTGGCCAGTCTTTCTATCTGTACCTGGAGATCTTTCCCAGATCCTCAGTCCCCAAAAGTGCAGCATGCCCCAATTTACCAGTTTGACCTTAAACCGCCGCTTCTGTATCATGCACAGCACTGTGTGAGTACATCTGATAAAACTGGAGAA
Organism: Emydura macquarii macquarii; assembly: GCF_026122565.2. Taxonomy (NCBI): domain Eukaryota; kingdom Metazoa; phylum Chordata; order Testudines; family Chelidae; genus Emydura; species Emydura macquarii. The sequence continues at coordinate 28,056 of NW_027132858.1, forward strand.
GCTTTGTTTAGGAAACAATAAAGATCTAATTAGGAATGAGAGTGCGAGTGTGTCCATGAAGGGAACTGCTTGACCCAACCCCCGACATCCCTCTTATACCCAAAAGTTCCGGAGATGTGTCCATCAAAAAGTGTTACAGAGCCGCCCAAACAAATCAACCACTGGGCAGAAGCAGGTGTTACAAAAACCTCTCAATAAAAAAAAATGGTTAAGGAAGCAAACTCCCAAGCTGTTAGTCTAGCTGTATGTTTCCCTATAACGACAATCCTAAAACATATCCAGACTGCCTGATTTTCGCAGACACGTAGCCCAGCATATCAGAGAGAGAGAATGAAGAATCTTGTCCACTTCATGTGATCACTGTCTATCCCCACTCTCCCAGCTGCCTAGTTATTCTATGTTTATTAGAATAAAGCCTGCTAAAATGGCTAAAAGCAGATTAATTAATTGGCAGTAGTTTGGACACCTGGCTGGTTGATAAAAAGCCCCCTACAGATACCATAAGAGGCCTCTTCCGCCAGCCTTTTTTTGAGAGCACAATTTTGTGCCCACAGCACCCGGCCCTGGTGTCCTTCCCCCCCCAGACCAGCCCTGGCCATGCAGGTGCCGAAGTGCCAGTTGTGCAGGTACAATCAGGTGTCTCAATGGCAGCGTCTGGCAGGAGGCAAAATTGGAGTCGCAGCGAATGAGACGGGCTGGAAATGTGGCTCCAAATTTGAGTCCCTGTGGGGAGCTGCCTAGAGAAAAGGGAAACCGGTTTAGGCACAAACTCCACCTTTCACTGTGGAGATTCTGTGTGTGTGTGTGTGCGCGCGCGTGTGTGTGTGCACGGTGTTCCCTGTTGTGGTGTCACTGAAGGACTTGTTCCCATGGCTGCAGAGGGAGAAGGGCAAATCTCTTACCTGTTGCTTTCTCATCCCCAGCAAAGCAATGTGAGCCGTGTCCGGCTACTCCTGCCTGCCCAGTGGCTGCCTGCCCAGAGGGCTGGGTCGGGTACCTAGGGAAGTGTTACTATTTCTCTGAGGCTGAAGCGGACTGGACCTCCAGCCAGAGCAACTGCTCTGCACTCGGGGCCTCCCTGGCTGGGATCGACACCCAGCAGGAAATGGTGAGCTGCACAGGACGGGGTGACAAAGGCAGGTTTATGCTGGGTTTGTCCTAAGGCTGACATGGCCCCAGCTGCTGCTTGAATTTAGGGCAACTTCCCACCGCCACTTCTACAGCCCAGATCAGCTGAGCTCAGCGTGCACCAGCCACCTCCATCCTCCCCGTGCCCTGGGAGCTGAAATAACTAAACTTTTAACTTTACGTTCAGTTCCAGAAACATGTGAAAATGTCTGGTTTTGACATTGGATCAAACCAACTGCTTTTCACACTCACAGATCAAACCCGTTTGTGTCAGCCTGGTTCAACATCGAACATTGTCTGTGCATCCTCATGGGAGTTGTCCTTTGGGTGCCTTGTGCCCCCATTCTCTTCTGTGTATCAGGATCCCTGGCTGGACTACATCTCCCATGATGCACTGGGGTGGCTCAGCCAATAGGGAAATCATGGTGCATTATAGGAGATGTGATCTGGGGGAACCTAGCTCATAGAGGAGAATGGAGGTAGGAGGCATCCGGACTACAGCTCCCATGAGGTACCCTGGTAGCTCAGCTGGATACAGACAAATGTTGAACTGACCTGAAACACAATCACTGCTTGGTGGAAAATTGAAAAATTTCAGCAAAATCAACATTTACTTTTGGAAAAATTCATTTTTGCAGAAAACACATTTTCTGTCATAGAAATATTTCGATGGAAAAATCTCTCACCAGCTCTACTAAAGACAACAGACTAGTCTTAGCATGATGTCCACACCTGGACTGATTTCCCTGTAGTTCATGGAGCGGGTGGGTGTTGTCTGTGAGTCTGGGTTGTCATTTCTTGGTGTAGAATTCCCAGCCCTGACCACCTGCCCAGCACCCTGCGTAGCAGCGCAGAGAATCCGGTGCGCACCTGCCATGGTGTGTAATGCACAGTGATTTTTATTTTGGTAACACAGGATTTCATGATGCGCTATAAAGGCCCCTCTGACTATTGGATCGGCCTCCAAAGGGAACTGGATCAGCCCTGGAAATGGACCAATGGCACTGAATTCAACCACTGGTGAGTCCCTCTCAGTTCTGTTAACTCAGTGAATGCTGCAGCTCGCGTTTCAAACAGAAGAGTGACTCTGGGGTTAAGGCCTTGGGTTGTGACTTGAGGAAGTCTGGTTCTACCCCAGGCTTGCTCTGCGACCTTTGGGCCAATTGGTTGGAGCTGGATTTTTGCTGTTTGTTGCTCTAATAGTTTTGTTGGATTTATTATTATTTGTTGCAGGTTTAAGATACTGGGAGGAGAAAAATGTGCTTTTATGAACCAGGGCGATATTGCCAGTTCAAGATGCTCCAGGGAAGGACGCTGGATCTGCAGCAAACGAGCAGAGAAAACGGAAGGCAAAGCAAAGTGACCATAACCTGGCTGAGGTGGGCGTTGGCCTTTGCATGGGGCTCTCCAAAGCTGCCTCAGCGAGGTGGGAAACTTGATGGTGCTGACAAGGAGTGGGACAAGTACAGCAGGCAGGAAGGGAGATGCTCGCTGGACAGTCAATATCTCCTCCCCTGGGAGTCTCTGGCACCGTGGCACTCCCAGGCTGCGGGCAGCCCCTGCGTTTAGGTTTCATAACATTTGGAGCCTGCTGTTTAAAATCCATCCACGGCCTTTGTACTTATTTTCCTGCTGTGCCCTCATCCATGGTCCTTTTCCTGCCCAAATGCAACTACCCCCGGCCTGAATTCACCCTTGGTGATCACACAGCCCCCGACAATGGGCAGATGGGCCGTATGCTCTGCATACGATAGCACAGGCAGGTGCAGGAGCAGCGTGGTGGGACAGGCTGACAGCAAGGCCTGCTGGGAGAGGAAGCAGGTATAACAGCTCGCTCTGGATCAGAGAAAGAAACTTTTGACTTAGATGCTGGAAGGGGAGCAGCCGACCCTGCGGCGTCCCTCCTGTCAGAGGCCCCGGGCAGGAGCCGGACAAGGGCTGTGTGGCTGGACACGGTGATCTGCCAGGGGTGTCTGGAGGTGCTGTGTGCCCCTGCAGCCATGGACTGATGGTGGGAACTTCTGGAGCCTTGAGGAAGGACTTACAAACTGCTGATATAAGGCAAGATGGGCTGTTTTCCAGGCCCTGGGAGCGTGAAGAGATGCCATGGACAGGAGGGGATTGCTGGAACATGCAAGCATGGGGTGTGTGTGTGTGTGTGTGTGTGTGTGTGTGTGTGTGTGTGTGTGTGTGTGTGTGTGTGTGTGTGTGTGTGTGTGTGTGTGTGTGTGTGTGTGTGTGTGTGCACGCGCGCAAGTAAATAAATAAATAAATATATATATATATATATATATATATATATATCTATAATAAATACACATTATAATAAATTAACCAGCTGTGGGAAAGGAAACTTTTATTTTGTAAACTTTAAGTCCTCATGGGAATGGCAGCTCCCAACCCAGAGGGGAAACTGAGGCAGCAGCTGTATCCTATCAACAAAGATGTGAGTGCCACTCCACACAGGCGGGGACTAATGAGCTGAGGCTAATGTGTGCGTCGCTCTCCTTTTCCTGGCACGACCTGTAAGAGAAGGGCACTAAGTAGGAAAAGGGTTTTTCCTGGTCTCTGTCTATAACAGGCAGGGTTCAGCACTCATGTCTCCTCCCTGGGAAAGAAGGTGTGTCTCCTGAGCCTACCGGAGTGTGGGTGAGAGAGATGAAAGAGGTGGGCTGTTCTCTGTCTGGCTGTGCGCCATCCCCGGGCACAATTCCTGATTAGACGCAGTGTGAACAGTTGCACTCACACGTCCCAACCACCCTGCTCAGCATCAGGGAGCTAAAAAGATTATTCGTATGACAGCAGCAGTTCGAGGCTCCAGCCGAGATCAGGGCCCTGTTGGGCCGGGCGCTGCACAGACTCACAGCGAGAGACAGTCCCTGCCTCTAGGAGTTCACAGTCTAAATAGACAAGACGGACAAAGGGGGGGAAAGGAAACTGAGGCACAGAGGGCAAGTGACTGGTGAAAAGTCACATGACAGGTCAGAGCCAGGAATAAACCCCGGGGGCCTGAATCCCAGGCCAGGTCTATCCATGCTGTGACCCAAGCGAGGGGTTTATCTGTGCTGTAGCCCATTAAGACTAGACACACTCAGCTTTTACACAGTTTAAAAAATTTTTTTTTAATGTCGGTGTGATAATAACAATCCCTAGATTTGTTCTGGAGCTTTTCAGCAGGAGATCCCCAAGTGCTTCACAAACTGAGATCAGAATCATTATCCCCATTTCCCAGATGGGGAAACTGAAGCACAAAGGGTGCATCTACACTGCAGTTAGAAACCCGGGGCTGGTCCGATCTTGGACTGTAGATGTTGGGGGTCAGGCTGGAGCCCAAACTCTGGGACCTCCCAGTCCATCTCCTCCAGGGTTTCAGGGCCACCAAGATCCAGGACGTTCATTAGACCCCAGCCCACTTCGTAGTGCTTCCTTCACTGCCACTGGGCATCCCAACTGCTTCTCTGACTGAGATGGGTCCCCCCCCAAGATCATCAAATGATACGTATGGAAAGGATTGGGTTGGAGGGTCGGGGAGGGGGCACTGATCTCTGTAAAGATCCTCTAAGGAGGCAGCAAGTGGACAGCACTTCAAGGTAGAAACCTCTGAAGGTGGTGCATGACTGGGTGAAGCTGAGATGCCATCGTTAGTGTCAAGAGTTAACGACCCATCAGGGCAGGATGGGCAGAGGTGCGCCAGGTCCCAGACTGGAGAGGAGCAATGAACGGGCCGTGGAAGAGAGCTGAGAGCGGTACCTGACAGAGGAGGTCAGGAAATAAATCGGGTGAAATTCAGGTGGACGCCCAGCTCCCCATGCGGGTAAGATCAGCCGTAGCTCCGCTGTAGTCACTGGATCTAAGCTGATTTTACACGAGCTGGGGGCTTGGGGCAGATTTCTCTCTCCCAGTGCCGGGGGAGCTGGGATAAATTTCCCCCTGACTGTGCAGAGCCTTATTCCCGATGGCCCCATCCCTGCCTCTGCCGCCCTGCAACGCCTGCTGCAATGTGAAACGGCAGAGTTTGGAGTCATTGTTCTATAGGTGGAGGTGGGATGGGGCCAGGACTCCTGGGTTCTATCCCCAGCTCTGTGAGAGGGGGGAGGGGCTAATTAGAGGAGGGGGCTGGGAGTCAGGACACCTGGGTTCCATTTCCCACTTCACCACCAATTCTCCGTGTGATCTTGGGCCGGTCAGTTTCTGTATCTCGGTTTCCCCAGGGGTGAAATGGGGCTAACGGTGCAGCTCCCTGAGGTCACTGCTGTACCCTGCTCAGAGCGGGACGGCGTCTCGCTGGCAAATCCACTGAAATGCAGAGCTGCAGCTGTCCGAACGAATCTGATCCCCCTTCACCATCCCACAGCTGTTCTCTTCAGCCTGGCCTGGCACCGGGAACCTGCAGGACAAAGCAGAGGGCCCCTGTCAGTCGGTGGTGGCTCTTCCCTGCCCTAACAGGATCCGCGGCCGGCCTCTCCTCCAGCTCTGCCCTGGGGGGCTGCCCCCTCTCCACCGCTGTCAGGGGCCTGGCCGGGGTCTCTAACGGCCTCTCCCTGCCCAGATCCCAGGGATCTGCTCCATCCTCATCCTCCTGCTACGCTAGACCCTGCCCATCCCACTCTCCTGCTCCGTGTCTCCCCACCAGACTGTGCAGATGCTGCCCCCTCCCGGTCCCCTCCTGGCTCCCTGGCTGCCCTGTTCTCCCCTCCTCCCCTGCCCCACGCACTGGGGGATCCTCAGGGCTCTGGCCTGGCCCCTTTGCTCTGGCCTGGCCCCAGGGCTTCAGCCACCACCTCTGCGCTGGGGGACGCACAAATCTCTCCCTGCCCCACGGCCCTGCCTTCTCCCGCCCAGCCCCCCTCTTAGCCGGGCTCCCCATCACCCCTCCTGGGTCCCAGCATCGTCTGACACTGAGCCCGGCTCCCGCTGGGATCTCGACCTTCCCCCAAACCTCCCCCGGCCCCTTCCGCCCGCAGAGGGCAGGGAAAGTGTGTGACTCAAGGAATCACTCACCGGGTGAGATCCAGCCGGGAGCCGTCCAGCCAGGCCCAGGCCTTCTGCGGGGAGGGGACGGACAGTCCGACCCAGAACTGCTTTGACTCTTGGGTCAGGTCCTTCAGGAACTCCTGCAGTGAGCGTGCGACAGGCAGCTGGTGAGTGTAACTCTCTGGTCTTGCACATCCAAGTCTGCATCTATGTCAGCCCCACAACTACAGGCTGTCGTGTCCGTCTGGCAAGCCCCATGCACAGCTGTCTGTCCATCCCTCCCTTTACATACCTCGCTCGCTCACACCCAGCCCCTGCGTTCCAGCTGAGCTGTGTTTGGCACACACCGGATGGGGAGGCTAACGATGGCTTAAAGCCGCCTTTGTCCTCCCACCCATGGATCCCGGGGCTAGTGCTGTAGGCTGGGTGTGTTGAAGCTGCCTAAGGGGTTCGGACACCCTGTTATTAACAATTAGTGGGAATGGAGTGTCCAAACGCCCTAGGCAGTTGTGAAAATCCAAGCCCAAAATGTATCTGAATGAGCCCCTTGGCCTCTGTTCCCAGGCCCCATCCCTGCAGGGGCAGCTCCAGCGGGATGTTATCGTCCCTTTACCAGCTCCTCCCGGTCCCGGATCACCAGCAGCTGAGAGCCCCTCGCTGAGCAGTTGGCGCAGCTCTCGCTCCATGTGTTACTGTCTCTGGAGACCCAGTAGCACTTGTCCCCGAGCAGCCGCCAGTCCGAGGGGCAGAGTTTGCACCCAGAGCCCCCTGGAGAGAGAGAAGCATCACTAATGCTCTGAGCGCCCCGGCCTCAGTCCCGGCCACCCCCTTCCTGCGGCTGGGGCAGGGGATGGGGGTAAAATGGGTTTAAGTCCTAGGACAACGGAAGACGTGTTAGTGGAAATCTAGCTGGGTGTGGGAGGGGGGCGGGGAAGGGGAGGCGGGGGCGGGGGAGCCCAGGAGGGGCAGTGGGATCCCAGGGCTGTCAGGGGATGGGGAGGGACGGTAAGTCCATGACACAGTCTCTCCGCTGGGACCCGATGCCGCTCTGCAAACGTGGCCATCCCGGTGCTAGATTGTTTCAAAACCCGCCCGTGGGGTCCCCACTTGTGTGTACCTGGCACGGCCACTAGATGTCGCTGCCCCACACGGTCTCGGCCCAGCCCCACGCCCAGCCCCAGCCGAGGAAGCTGCAGTGACAGACGGGCACCGAGCGGGGCTGGGGGGGGGGGTAGGTGGGTGCAGCCAGCAGGGGGCGGCGTGTCCCTTCTCTGCACCAGCCCCACAGCCTGGGACGGCAGCTGGGTTTCCATGGGCAGCGCCTGGGGCAGTGGGCGGCTCAGAGACACAGGAGCCGGGGTTACCTGCTGGGCCGGGCTGGGCCGGGTGGCACAGACTTTGGGTCAGCTGGGATCGGAAACGTTGCAGGCAGGCGCTGCATTCTGCTGTGCTGGTGACTCCGCTCCCAGGGGGTGTCGATGTGTCTCCGCTCCCAGCTCCGTGGGAATCGGGGGCTGCCGGGGTCCATCCCTTCTCAGACGCCAGCTTGGAAACTGCAAAGCAGCGTCGGTTTGAGTGAGAGCGACCGGTCGATGTTACGGGGTTTGCTGGGTAAAAGCACCAGCAGAGAATTGTGCAGAGACACCGGACCTGGCCCGAAGCCCCTTCAGCCTCCTCTCCTCTGACTGCAATGGGCTTCGGGGCAGCCCCAAGGGTCCTGGTCTAAAAAAGGGGCTGGGATCAAAATCAGTGGGAATTGGGTGCCTAAATCCCTTGGGCCTTTTGCAAACCCAGCCCATGTTTGCATCTGTTTAAGTTATCCAGCCCCCATCACAGCACCTCACAGTCTGTACTGGATTTAGCCTCCCCACCCCCTCTGTGAGGCAGGGCAGGCTTGTTATCCCCATTGTTCAGGTGGGGAAACTGAGGCACAAAGCACCTTGAGTTGGTGAGGACCAGCTTTGGTTCCGGGCTGGGGACAGGCCACCTGAGCTGCCACAGGTTCAATACTGTGTAGCCTCCCCCAGCTTCCCTCCTGCCCTGCATCATGCCCCAGTGAGAGGCGGGACCAGGAACCGCATAGGCTTGGGTGTGAGATCGCACAGGAAACTGAGACGCTGGGCTACAGCTGTGTGGGCGTCAGGGCGCTGGTCAGAGCATCCGGAGTCAGGGGCTCTCTGTTGCCATGGAAGTCGGCTCAGTCCGACCAGGCTCCCAGCCAGCCTCCCCCTCCAATACAACCACCCTGACACCAAGGTGAGGGGCACAGCCTGTCTGTCTAGAGGCTCATCTGGCCCCTGTCTCTTGCTGTCACGTTCCCTGTGATGCAGGGAGAACCATGTGCACAGATGATTCAAGTTATTTAGGCACCTAATGCTGCAGAGAGGCCCTGAGTAGGGTTTTCAGAAGCACACGGGCCCAGATCCTCAACAACATTTAGGTACCTAACTCCCTTGGGTGTTATTCACCTAAATACATTTGAGAATTTAGGCCCTAGCTGCCCAGTTCTCCTTGATTTCAATAGGCGTTAGGCACCTAAAAACAACCCACTAGGTGCCTCCCTGCATTGTTAGGCACCTAAACCCCTGTGCAACTCCAGCCTTAAGGGACCAGCCCAGGGTCATATGGGAAATCTGTGGCAGAACCAGGAACTGGTTCCAGAGCTCCTGTGTCCCCGATTAGCATCCAACCACTGGGGCAGCCTCCCCCTCCCAGCAGCTGTGATCTCCCACCCAGTCTCACCCTCCCGCTGCGAATAGCCGGCCCTCCTGAAATGTCAACGTGCCAGTGGAAACTAGACATTCAGGGGGAAATTCCCAGCTGTGTTCTGGTGACGTCCTTTCTCCGCTTATCGACCAGCCGCAGTTCTCCATTATTGCGTCCGGAGGCCATTTGTACTGAAACGCCCAACGCTGTTGAAAAGCCAGGGGGGAATGAGGCTCATTTCTCCCTGCGCTCAGATTTTCAATCAAGTGGGAATGTGTCGAATTTGGAAAGTTCAGCAACTCCTTTGAAACTCCCAGCCAGGGGTATTGGCCAGTCCCGCGCGATTAATGGAAAGGCAGCGGGATTGAACGGGTAGGAAATCGGGGTGCAAATCCTAGCTCTGCCACAGGTCTGCTCTGTGACCTTGCCCCAGTCATGTCACCTCTTTTGCTTTGGCTGTCTTGCCGACTTAGACAGTCAGTTATCGGGAGGGGGCCCGGCCCAACGGGGCCCTGATCTAGGTGGACTTCTAGCTACTAGTGCAGTGTTAGTAAAACTTTCCATTAACTTAGATGAGCTTTGAAGCTGTCACCCCCTCACTGCCCAGGCTAGCGTCAAAACAACTCCTGTACTCATTTTACTTCCTCTCCTATACCACAGAAAACAAAGCACCAGTGTTTCCCCCACCATCCAATTCACAGTAAACAAGGTTATAAATAGGGAAAGAGCAGCAAATGGCATCTTCCACCCAGCGTCCAACTGCTTCCTTATAGCCCAGTACAGACATACTCTAGGGCTGCAAACAGACAGTAGTCTGTGGCCCAGACACTTCCCCTGGACTGTCCTTCTCTTATTATTATTATTTCTATTACCATAGGTCTAGTGGCCCAGCTGAGATCAGGACCCCATCGTGCCAGGCGCTGCCCAGACGCACAGCGAGAGACAGTCCCTGCCCCAAAGAACTTACAATCTACTTAGACAAAGAAGGCATAAATCTTTCCCGTTCCCTCTCATTTTTCAACTCTAGAAGCTTTTCAAATTCTGAACTTTCAACATGTAGGGGTGATTTTGAATTTTGAAAAGAGGGTTACCAGAGTGTTTTTAATATATCCATAAAATGTGCCCCTTATTTTTAACCAGTGTATGCCTGAATCTGTCGATCTACCCATCCATTTAGGCATCCATCCCCATGCACACCTATCTATCCCATTTTCTCTCTGCGTTACAGTCAGGCTTTTTGCAGCATCAGGAAATTTACCAGCCAGTGGGAGGGGGTCCGCAATGGAATTCTGGAGGGAGGGGACAATCCATGCCATACACTGATGGACCCACACAAACAAACACAGAGCTGTCAATGCTTACCCCAAAACCCCAGCACTATCACAGCAATCAGCAGGGCAATATTCCCAATCCCCAGAGCGGTCCGATGCCACTGCGGAACCTGGGGGGGACCTGTAAGAACCAATGTCTGGGTGAAAAACAATCGGAATCTGGTGTATGAAATACTGATAGAAAAATACGGCCCCGATCTTACAAGGATTCGAATGTGGGCAGAGTCCTATGCCCAGATGGAGTTTATTGCAGGACTGGAGCCTATACACTCTATTTGTTCATCTTTTTTTTCCTTTGAAGGCCAGGGCAGGATGGCTGGAGAGCTGCCTGGCATTTCTGGTAGAAGCAATGGGGTACAATTTTGGCCATTTTCTTGAAAATGAGAATTTTAATAAAAATATTGGCATTTTCTCAATATTTTACATTTCCCACATTTTTAAATGAAAACTCCCCTACCCCCTTTTTTTTCATTCCTCACCATCTTTGTCTGTAGTTCTTCAGGCTCTCTTTCTGTTTGATTGCATTGTCCTTAGTCTTAATTATTGTCTGCTGTGTTCGTTATGTATAATGTCAGTTTGCATACCGTGGCAGTAACGTGCAAGCCAGTGGGGACATCCAGGAGGAAATAATGTTACAAATTGGCAAGGGAGCAGCTGAATGTATTGGCTTAAACAAGATTTGAACGCTGAAAACCTACAGTTTAAAGACCAAATGACGAATGTTCAACTCAAATGTTATTTCCACCTTAATGGATATATGTGAAAGCTGGAAATCCACCCAAGCGATGGACAGGTGTCTAAATACCTTGGACATCAAATGCCCTAGAAAATTACTAGACGTTAAATGGAATGAATTTGTGACAAATCATAGAAGATGAGGGTGGGAAGGGACCTCAGGAGGTCATCCAGTCCAAATGCTGGGATTCGTCAGAGAGTCCAACAACACCAACAACACATGATTTAGTTGCAGTTGGTCCTGCTTTGAGCAGAGGGTTGGACTGTGTGACCCGAGGTCCCTTCCAACTCTCATCTTCTATGATCCTAACACCTGATCTCTAAAGTTATCCAGAACAGAAGATGGAAGGATCTGAAACGCATGTTACAAATGAGAGAAAACTTATGGAACGTAAAAAACACATAACACAAGCAAAGAACGGCCCAGGATGGTAGAGCTTTGGTTGTGCCCTGAGCAACCTATGACGGCAGAGGAAGGATTCAGGGTCATTATTTTTATGTTTCCGTTCCCAGATTTAATTTCCCCAACGGTTTCCCATTTGCAGCGTTTTTGGCTGGAAACTTTCCCCATTTGTGAACATCTTTGGTTTAGCGTTTTCTGTTTCCATTTTCAAGGTTTAATTATTATGTTGCATTGCCGAGCTTGATTGGTCAGCTTAGTCACATGACATCATTGTTTCAAACTGAACATCTTTCAGTCTTGAAGTCACAGAATCATAGAAAGGTACGACTGGAGGGGATCTCAAGAGGTCATCTAATCCACCTTCCCCCTCCCCGCGCTGAGGCAGGACCGAGTTTACCTAGACCATCCTTGACTGGAGTTTGTTTAACCTGTTCTTAAAAACCTGCAGTGACTGAGACTCCACAGCCTGCCTAGGGAACCTGTTTCAGTGCGTAACTATCCTGAGAGTTAGACAGGTTTCCCTAAACTCTAACCTAAACCTCCCCTGCTGCAGATGAAGCTGGTTACTTTTTATCCTACCTTCAGTGGCCATGGAGAACAATTGATCAACATCCTCCTTATAACAACCTGTTTCATACTGGAAGAGTGGTATCGTGTCCCCGCTCTGCCTTCTCTTCTCTAGACTAAACATGTCCAGTTCTTTCAACCACTCCTCCTGGGTCATGTTTTCTAAACCTTTTCTAAACACTTTTCAGTCTTGAAATCAGGACAGTTTGCCATTTCATAATCATGGTTTTTTAAAAACCAAAAACAGTGATTGAAAAGATTCCATGGAAAATGTCCAAGAACAAACCCACCCATCCTTTTCAAAACCCAGCCAAACTGACCACAATTTAACGACGAGCGACTCACAGATTCCAAGCCCAGAAGGAATCATTGTGGTCATTATGTCTGACTCCTGGATAACATGGGCCAGAGAGCGTCCCCAAAATAATTCCTAAAGCAGAACTTACAGAAAAACATCCAGGGTGGATTTAAAAATCCTGCTTTGAGCAGGGGGTTGGACTAGGGACCTCCTGAGGTCCCTTCCAACTCTAACCTTCTATGATTCTAAAAATTGTCAGTGAGGGTGAATCCACCATATCCCACCATATCCCCCACTGTAAGGCAGGTTTTCTAATCCTTTAATCATTCTCCTGGCTCTTCTGTGAGCCTGCTCCAATTTGTCAACATCCTTCCTGAATTGTGGGCACCAGAACTGGATACGGCATTCCAGCAGCCATCGCACGAGTGCCAGATACAGCGGTGAAATAACCTCTCGGCTCCATACTCGAGACTCCCCTGTTTATGCATCCCAGGATCGCATTAGCCCTTCTGGCCGCAGCATCATGCTGGGAGCTCAGGTCCAGCTGATTATCCACCACAGCCCCCAAATCTTTTTCAGGGTCACGGCTTCCCAGGATAGCGGCCCCATCCTGTATGGTTATGTTCCAATGTATCCAATGTTCTTTGCTCCTGTTGGACTGGACAGTGTCACTACGGGCCCAGTTCCACAAAACATCCTTATTCCACAGAGAACTTGGACGTGGGTTTCACTTTAATAACGTGCTTTGGTCCCATTGACTTTCATGGGACTCAAGGAAGCGGTTAAAGAGAGACCCATGCATAAGAGCTGTGCTGCCTTCCAGTGCAGGGAAGAATCATTCTAATCAAAGCAGGCGTCTGTCGGTGGAAATCTCTGGCCCGGGTTATGCAGCAGGTCAGACTTGATGATCAAAAGGATACTTAAGACATGCAACACGTAGGCATCATGGGCACGAAGCAAGAGACATGCCCAGTCCTGAAGAAGCTGGGCGCACTGGATAAAATTCATCCCTGTGTAGACGCCGCTTAAGTCCTGCTTTGCAGGGTATAAGTGGGGCACTGGTCTTTGTGCAGGGCCCTCTGCAGAGACGTGAATTTCCCCCACAGAGATAGGAAGGCCGGGGGAGGAAACAGTAGCTTAAAAATAGCCACTGTGAAGTCAGAGCTGCCTAGAGTGAGTTAGACCGGAGGCTTCTCGAAGGGTTCTTAAGAAGCAGGTTAATGCCACTCCTCGCAGAGATTCTGTGCAGCGAGGGAAGTGCAGCCCTGGGGCTTGTGATTTTAGGCTTCTCCAAAAACCGCCCCATATGTCAATTAGAGCAGCCCCGGGGTCGCTCTAATTTATGGCAGGGCTGCTCCATGGTCTGGAGAAATCGGGATTGTCCGGAGTGGCAGCAATGCCCCTTACTGCCCCCAGACTGACCCCTAGCACTCCCTGTGCACTAAGGGGTCTGAAGGGAGCAGTGTAAGGCAGCTTATGGCTTATGGGGGAAATTCTCCTTTGACCACTTGCAGTAAAATTCTGCCCCTGTGTGCTGCCATGTGGAATGTAGGGGCCAAGGCAGGCTGGGTGCTGAGCTGTGTAAAGAAAACTGGCTCCAGCTGAGGGGGAGAAATCTGGCCCTAAATAAGGAACCAGAGTGTCCAGATTCCCAGTGCAGCGGCTTCACCCGGAAGCCAGCCTTCCCCACCTAGCCGGTGCTCCTCAGCTTTCTAGCAGGAGCTCCGGGGACCTTGACAAATGATGGCTGGTTGCATCATTACAGTTGCACGTACCGGCTTTCCTCTGAAGGAAATGTAAATAACACTAGCACCCCCAGATCCTGTGTGAGATCAGGGCCCTGTTGCACTAGAGGCTGCACAAACATATCGGCAGAGCCAGCCCGTATAGGTTGGGAGGGGAAATAGAGGCGTAGGGTGACTAACCCACGGCGAAGCCTGGACTAGACCTCAAGTCCGCCGAGCACCAGCACAATGGGGCTAGCTACTAGCTCCTGCTGCCTCACTAGCATTTAGAGATAATACACTGCCTACAGCTAATCCAGACTCCAAGGACGTGTCTGAGCCAGTAAAATGATTCTTGCCAGTGCCCAAAGCCTGGGTCCATCGTGTGACCATCTACAACTCCACAAGACACTCACTAGAGCTCTGCATGAGTCCTGATTGGAGAAGTGCTGTCTAATGCACCGTCCCGAATGGTGGGGTGGGTGCACACACTTCCCCTTTCCACCCGTGGCTTCTGCGCCCACAGCCAGGCACACAAGTGATCAATCGTGTTGCAGTCACCCCCCAAAGGCCAGAGGGTTTCCCATTGCACAGACCCGCTCTGGGGCAGCCCCTCCACGCTGCAATTGAAAGCAGTAGGTTCCCCGGCCAAAGCCATCCTTGGGTTTAACACAGCCCGCCTGGGAAATAAAAGCCACTTACCAAGGGGTTGAGATGAACGGGGCACCCTGCAGCCGGGAGAGCTGGAGGGGACGTTCAGATCGGCGTAGACTATCTCCTGAGCCATGGTGTGAGCGGCTGATAAGAGCACCTGGCTGTGTTAGCAGGGCAGCCAGCCGCCCGTATGTGCAAGAAATTGACCTCAATCCAACGTCAGGAAGTGCCGCCTCTCAGAAAACTGAATTCCACCCCTCTCACATGTGACTGCAAAAGGTTGATTCAGACAGAGGACGGACTGGGTCGTGCAGCCTTTGGCCAATGTAACTAGCCTTCAAATTTTGATACTGGTGCAGTCTTGGGGCTGGGGATTTCAGATGCCCCATGGCTTTGAGATCATCGTTGTAAAGTCTAGTCACAGTGGCTAAAATACTGGGCAGAGAATTAAAAAAAAAAAAGACTTCTACTCTCTATTCTGACCTGCTGTGTGAAAGTGCACAGGTCACTTATTTTCTCTGTGTTTCTGGTTCTCCACCTGCTTCTTATCTATTTAGATTGCAAACTCTTTGGGGCAGGGACTGTCTCTCACTGTGTGTCTGTGCAGCATCCGGCACAACGGAGCCCTGATCTCAGCTAGGGATCAACTTCCATTGAAATTAGGCGCTTAAATACCTGTGAAGGTCTGGCCCTAAGTGACTTGCCAAGGTCACACAGTAAGTTAGCAGCAGAACTTTGCAACCCAGATCTCCTGGCTCCCACTCCAGTGCATTAACCAGAACACCATCTTCTGTTCTCTTTTTAACCCCACTTGAGGACTGTTTTTCAAGCCTGGGAATTATTTACCCAGTGCCGTTGTTGTGCCTGGCGTTTTGGCTGATGAAAGGTTTACCGTGATGTGACATTAGAATGGATCAATATCATTAAGAGGATTTAAAAGTTCAGCAGCGGGTCTAACTGAAGAACAAACTAGCCAGAGTAGCTATTGCCTGAAGTCTTGGACCATCTACTTTGCAAGCATGGCCTGAGCTCTGATCGGAAAATATGACTCTCATACCACAACCGGCCAACAGAGAAAGGTGTCATGTGACAGTGGTTAACAAGTATTAACAAGGCTGTAGGGCTGGATCCCCCGCTGTTGTGAACTGGCCCTAGCACAATTGAAATCAAGAGGTCCAAAGCCCCGGACAATGCAAAGTAATTTTTTCCGATGTGCGAAGTGATGCACACGGGGGAAAATAATCCCAACCACACACATAGAATGATGGGGTCTAAACTGGCTTTTAACACCCAAGAAAGAGTCCTTGGCGTCACCGTGGATAGTTCTTTGAAAAACATCCACTCAATGTGCAGCAGCTGACAAGAAGGTTAACGGTATGTTAGGAAGGGTGAGGAAAGGGATGGAAAATAAGACAGAAAATATCATAATCATAGAATCATCGTAGGTCCATCAAGGGTTATTAGCCACGGTGGCCAGGGATGCAGCCCCATGCTTGGGGTGACCCTAAACCTCTGACTGCCAGAAGTCAGGAGAGGAAGAGGGAAATGAACCTCTCCAAAACTGCCATGCTCTGTACACTCCTACGAAGCTCTGGTACCGGCCAGTGGCACGTGGGGTTAGATGGACCATTGTTCTGACCCAGTGTGGCGTTTCTTATGTAAATTGGCCGTAGCTCCGTTGGAGTCAATGGGGTCAGATCCCGAGTGTGAATCTGAATTGAATCACTGAGCTAGGCTGGTTTACACTAGCTGAGGTTTTGGCCTATCACACTTCCGAGACGCCTTGGTTGCTACCTGCTGCTAACCACATCCCCATTCCATGGGGCGAAGTGTGTCATCTTTGAACTGGCTCTGCTCTTTCTCATGGTTTCCTGCCACCCTTTGGCGTGTTCCGCATAAAGGATGTCAGGGGCCTGCCGATGTGACCTGTCCATTCGCAGCCAAGCCCGCCAATCCCTTTGCGACACGGAGCGATGCAGCGGAAAACTCAGCGAGGTGAAAAATAACCTAGCCACAGGCTCTGTGGCGGAAGGACACAATTTAACAGGGAGGCCACTGGGTGATGTATAGGCCGAAATAAAGAGCCCTTTAAGGGTGGGACAGCCAGATAGCAGTGCCCCACTGATGCTAAATGCAGCTGCGTGGAATGTTTAGGAATGGGGTGGTATCTCTTTAAATAGTTTGTGACCCTTCTAAAGGCGCTCGCCGCATTGTACCTTTTTATTGCCCCATTACTGTAACGTCTGGGCATCTTCCAGTCTGTGCCGCACACAGCCTCGCAACGCCCTTGTGAGGCAGGATCTCGAGCATGCAGATGAGATTGCCTTATCTGGAGTGGCAAAGGCTAATGCCGGAAAAGCTGAGGAAAACTGCAGAATCTCTGGGACTTGAGATCAAGTGTGATCAAACTAAAGGTGTGCAAGCCTCCAGTAAAACGGGAATGGATGACCTTCCAACACTGCAGGTTGATGGCAGTGATAGCGAATGGGTGAATAGTTTTATCTCTCTAGGTGGTCACTTCACAACGAGATGTTCTATCACCAAAGAAGTCGTGCATTGGGTCTTGCATCGATGGCATTTCAGCATCTTCAGAGGTCTCTGTTTGGGCGGCGGGAAACCTGTGGGACAATTCAGGAGAGCGTTCGATGCTGTGGCGACGACAGCTCAGTTCTATGGAGCAGAAACATGGCTGTTAAAAACAGCTGAGGAGAGAGAAGGAAACCGTTTTCGATGTCAAAAGTTACGGTGTTTTCTTAACATCCGTTGGCTTCATTTTTGTGACAAATGAGGAGGTACTTAAACGAGCCCTGCAAATTGCAGCCTTGCATAGTTCAGAATAAGTCAACTGCAGTGGAGGGTCATGTCCAACGTGCAGGAGAAGATACGCTTCTGCGGAAGAACAACGAGAGTTCTGTGGCACCATAAAGACTAACAAGTTTATTTGGGCATAAGCTTTCGTGGGCAGAAACCCACTTTGTCAGATGCTCACACCATGATGTGGAAGGTTTACAGAGCTGAGGCTGAAGGAAACTGAGCACGAGGTTGGCTCTGAATGAAGTTGGAAGACGCCTAAAGCCTCCTATGCTGCCTCTTGCTGAAGGAAGGAGGCTTGCAAGTGGCCGTTCACGTAGAATGGATTTCTGTCTCAGCACCGTGGCTGCACTTATAGCCACGTGAGCCTGGGCTCTGCTTCTGCAGCCCCTGGTACAATGGGGCCCTGATCTCAGCTGGCGAAAGCGGAAGGTTTGTTTGGCAGGACACAGAATTAAGAGTGGACACAGGCTGGGCCAACATAAGGAAAGATTTGCCAGATAATCTTCATGTTGACCATGTAAGGAGGGAAAGAAAAATGTGCCGAGGTGACTGGATGGACACAGAAATCTGCAAGGACAGATGGATAGAAAATCTGCAGGGAGAAATGAATGAAGAGAAGGGAAGAAAGATCCTGCAGGGATGGATACAAGAAAGCTCTGGAGGTGGCTGGATGGAAGGCTAGAAACACATAAATGTGCAGAGCTGGACGGAGGGATCCGTGTGGGGTCAGGCTGGGTAGATGGACGGATGTCTGCAGGGTCAGACAGAGCTGCCCGGTGTGTGTTTTTCCTACAGGGAAGGAGTGAGGTCTCGACACCCTGTAATATTGGAGGATCTACAAGTGTAACCTTTCTGCCGGGTGGAGTCGGAAGCAACAAGGGACAGATTCAATATCTAGCAGTTCCTCTTAACACGACAAAGCAGAACCAGCTTCAGCCTCCACCCAGTATTCTGAGAAAGCTTACCACCACCCCAGGCACCTCTGGAAGGCAACACTTCCCCTTTCACTTGCACTGCGCCTGGCTCTAAGAAACGAGAACTTCTATTACAAGGGAAAGGGAACCAAGCATTCATCTGGAAAAACACCGCAACCGCGTTCAAAGACATGCCATCAAAAACAACACGCCCACCCCAGAGTGCGCTGGGCAGTGTCCTGTGCCTCAGTTTCTCCCCTTGTGCTCTGAAATTCCAGCTAACAAAGGTTACTGGAACACGCCGCTCCCTCCACCTCCCTCCACTCACAGTTGCTGTCCTTGGCCGGGGAAGACCTAGAGTGGAGAGAGGAGTTCACGGAGGTTCACCTCCACCCGCCCCATCACTGCAACCAGCTCACAGTCACTGCTGTTCACTCTGCATCACTTCCCATTGCCGTGCCGCCAGTCACTGCACCCCATTGCCATTGCGCCGCCAGTCACTGCACCCCCATTGGCTGCTGCACCAACATTCACTCCACCCCCATTGGCCACTGCGCCATCATTCACTCCACCCCATTGGCTGCTGTGCCGCCATTCACTCCATCCCGATTGGCCACTGCGCCGCCAGTCACTCCACCCCCATTGGCCGCTGCGCCGCCAGTCACTCCACCTCCATTGGCTGCTGCGCCAACATTCACTCCACCCCCATTGGTCACTGCGCCACCATTCACTCCACCTCCATTGGCTGCTGCGCCACCATTCACTCCGCCCCCATTGGCTGACACTCCATTCTTCACTCTGCTGCCATTGGCTGCCGCGCCGTCGCTGTCTCTTCTGCCACCCGCCTCTCTACGGCAATGACTGCGATGCCACGTTGTGCGGTCCCACCACTTAACCCAGCCCCCCGTGATCTCAGCACTTAGTCCGGCTCCCCGCTGCTCGCGAAGGCAGGTCCGGGTCTGTCACTGGTTCGCTGTCCCGTGGCAGGTCGAGGGCCTAGCGCTTAGACCTGGTTATCGCTGATTTCAGCCCTAGCGATCACCCAGCACAGCAAAAGACTCTCAGCTGAGCCCAATCAACGCTGTCTTTACACAGCGGAGCGAGGGTGGGTCACATGGTATCTAGGACGCCTAGGCCAGGTTTACACGGCACAGAGTGAGCAGAGAGCAAGTGTGAAAAATCGGGACAGGAAGGAGGGGTGATAGGCACCTGTATAAGAAAAAGCCATGGATATCAGGACTGACCCTATAAAATTGGGACATCTGGTTATCCTGACACTGCACACATATAGAATAATGGAAGATGAGGGTTGGGAGGAACCTCAGGAGGGATCTAGTCCAACCCCCTGCTCCAAGCAGGACCAACCCCAACTAAAACATCCCAGCCAGGGGTCTGTCAAACCAGGCCTTAAAAACCTCTCAGGATTCCACCACCTCCCTAGGCAACCCGTTCCAGTGCTTCACCACCCACCTAGGGAAAAAGTTTTTCCTAATCTCCAACCTAGACCTTCCCCACTGCAACTTGAGACCATTGATCCTTGTTCTGTCATCTGCCACCACTGAGAACAGCCTAGCTCCATCCTCCCTGGAGCCCCCCTTCAGGTAGTTGAAGGCTGTTATCAAATATACAGTACAACTATGTTGCTCAGGGATATGAAAAATCTAGCCCCTGAATGACGGAGTTCTACTGACCTAAGCCCCCATATAGACAGTGCTGTGTTGATGGGACCTCCCTCAGGGCGGTGGGTCAGAGCAGTGGTGCACAAACTTTTCCAGTCACCCCCCCATTATCAATGACGGACTTTGTCCGCTCCCCTCCTTCGTTACTGGACAGCCAAGGCCTCGTCAGCAGCTCAGCTTGGGCTGAAAGCGGAGCTGGGGGTGGTGTAGGCCCAAAGCTTGATTCTGTTATATTGATTCTATGTGAAATACCCTAATTCTTTTAGTATGTGACAAACCACCACAGCAATCTCTGTGTGGCTTTACATTTTGCCCATGTAGGGTGATCTGTTCACTATGGGTAAGTTTCTATGAAACCATCAGCTGTTTATTTGAAACTAACATCTGGTCACCTAGACAAATGAGAGGATTGGGCCAAAAGAAATCTGATGAAGTTCAGCAAGGACAAGTGCAGAGTCCTGCACTTAGGACGGAAGAATCCCATACACAGCTACAGACTGGGGACCAACGAGGTAGGCAGCCGTTCTGCAGAAAAGGACCTGGGAGTAACAGTGGATAAGAAGCTGGATATGAGTCAGCAGTGTGCCCTGGTTGTCAAGAAGGCTAATAGCAGACGGAGCTGTATTAGTAGGAGCATTGCCAGCAGATTGAGGGAAGTGATTATTCCCCTCTATTCGGAATTGGTGAGGCCACATTCGGAGTATTGTGTCCAGTTTTGGGCCCCCCACTACAAAAAGGATGTGGACAACTTGGAGACAGTCCAGCGGAGGGCAACAAAAATGATGAGAGGGCTGGAGCACAGGACTTATGAGGAGAGACTGAGGGAACTGGGCTTGTTTAGTCTTCAAAAGAGAAGAGTGAGGGGGAATTTGATAGCAGCCTTTAACTACCTGAAAGGGGGTCCTAGGGAGGATGGAGCTAGGCTGTTCTCAGTGGTGGCAGGTGACAGAACAAGGAGCAATGGTCTCATGTTGCAATTGGGGAGGTCTAGGTTGGGCCAAAAGAAATCTAATGAGGTTCAACAAAGATAAGTGCGAGTCCTCCACTTAGGAAGGAAGAATCCCATGCACAGCTACAGACTGGGGACCGACAAGCTGGGCAGCAGCTCTGCAGAAAAGGACCTGGGGTTACAGTGGATAAAAAGCTGGATATGAGTCAGCAGTGTGCCCTGGTTGTCAAGAAGGCTAATAGCATATTGGGCTGCATTAGAAGAGGCATTGTCAGCAGGTCACGGGAAGTGATTATTCCCCTCTATTCGGCAGTGGTGAGGCCGCATTTAGAATATTGTGTCCAGTTTTGGGCCCCCCACTACAAAAAGGATGTGGACAAGTTGGAGAGAGTCCAGCGGAGGGCAACAAAAATGATTAGGGGGCTGGAGCACAGGACTTATGAGGAGAGGCTGAGGGAACTAGGCTTGTTTAGTCTGCAGAAGAGAAGAGTGAGGGGGGATTTGATAGCGGCCTTTAACTACCTGAAAGGGGGTTCCAGGGAGGATGGGGCTAGGCTGTTCTCGGTGGTGGAAGATGACAGAACAAGGAACAACGGTCTCAAGTTGCAGTTGGGGAGATCTAAGTTGGACATTAGGAAAAAGTTTTTTACTAGGACGGTGGTGAAGCACTGGAATGGGTTACCTAGGGAGGTGGTGGAATCTCCATCCTTAGAGGTTTTTAAGCAGGGGGTTGGACTAGATACCTCCTGAGGTCCCTTCCAACTCTAATATTGTATGATTCTATGATTCTATGATATTAGGAAAAAGTTTTTCCCTAGGTGGGTGGTGAAGCACTGGAATGGGTTACCTGGGGAGGTGGTGGAATCTCCATCCATTAGAGGTTTTTAAGCTGTGGCTTGACAAAGCCCTGGCTGGGATTGTTTAGTTGGGGTTGGTCCTGCTTTGAGTGGGGGGTTGGAATAGATACCTCCTGAGGTCCCCTCCAACCCTCATCTTCTATGATTCTTCTATGATTCTTCTATGATTCATTGATTATCCTGTTTGTATAGTTACCAACCATCATCCTGGGAAACTGTTGCTATGGTTGAAGTACATGTGTTTTAAGATCCCTGTTTAAAGTAACATCAGCAAATGTTCTGAAACAGAACGATTCAGTGTAAACGAGGGTGTTTTGTAAGAACAGTGAATGTCCTAGATAAAAAGAAACGTTCCTGTTTCTGAAGGACACTTGTGTCTTCCACTTACAAGTTTTAAGTAAATGTTAAGAGGTCAGGGTGTGAATAGACGAATGAGTGACGTGTGTATGTGAGACCAGGGAGAGATGGGGAAAAGACGCCAGCCTCGGATGTTCAAGGGAGTGAAGATAACAACTTTTACCCAGCTGTCCGAAGACTGCCCACCCTGATGGCCCTGGGATCCACCTCGAAGGACGAAAACAAGATGAACCATGAAAAATAACAACAAAGGTCATGCTTGCAAAACAGGGGTGATTGATGATCACACCAGGACGCAGATGCAGCGTGAGGAAGCAGAACCCACAGAGCGGCAGAAGAGTTACCCCTATAAAAAGAGGACAAAAAGATGAGGACTTTGGGTTTGGTCCTACAATCATCCTCCAGGAGCATCGGTGCGCACCGGCAGACCCCTGCTCCCTCCCGCGTGTCGTAGCCACCCGGCCAGTGGACTAACACCAGCAACCGAGGCTGGTAACTATACGTCATCTTTGTAGAACCTTGTGTGTGTGTGTGTGTGTGTGTGCGTGTGTGCAGGCAATTGCTCTTTGAAATCTTGGTATTCACAATAAACGTGGCGTATTGCCTGGTCCCTCTGAATAAGATCCTGCTGGTCTGGGCCTGAACGGAGTTGGAGCTGGTCGGAGAGTGCAGAGTGGGGCTGGAAGCGTGGCGCTCCTTCCCTGCCCCCCGTGGGGGGCTGGCTTGGGCCCCACCATGAATGTTCCTTCACACCCTGCCTAGGAGGGGCACCCCACAGTTTGGGGGCCACTGGCTTAGAGCGTCTTCATTAATGCACCACGGCGGCCCGGTGCATGGCTGCAGCCTTTGAAGTGCACACCTGCCTCTGCTGACCACGCCTGGCAGAGTGGGCGTGGCTATGCAAATAAGGCCCCACACTAAGGTCTTTTTCCTCCCCTCCATCTCATCTCTCGATGTCAGGGCAGAGCTTCTTCAGCCCCGGCTGACACCGGCACACCCCCCAGACCCTGCAAGAATGCCCCTGTCTGCGGCTGCTCGCCCACCCCAGGCCCAGCCTGCAGCTCTGGGTGGTGGGGCTGGGAGCGGGGGTCGGGGTGGGTCTGCAGCAGCGACTCAGCCGGAAAACACAAATGACTGAGTGCTACAGAACCTCTGGCTGCCCTCCCCGGGCACTGCCAGGCTGGATGGGTCCTGGCGTCCCCCGCGCCCAGTGTCCTGTCTGCGACGGATAATCTGCCCTGGGGCGCGTCCTCCCCTAGCGAGCCGGGCACCTCCGGCAGTGAAGAGAGCCCAGCTGCTGCCAACACTCCGCACACTTTGCCTGGCGTTGCGGGGTGTAAATGTGCAGTGTGGACGCACGCTGCCCCCTGCTGCTGGCAGAGCTGAACTCTCCAGGCTGATTTCTACCCACCGAGCTTCCGCTTGTGTTAGTGAAGGCAGGTCAAAGATCGTCGTTCCACAGCCCTGGCCGGGCTCCAGCGTACGTCTACACTGCAAAACACCCCAGAAAACCAGAACGTGCGGTAGCACCTCTCCAGCTCATGCTACAGGGCTAAAAATAGCCGTGTAGACATCCCCACTTGGGCTGGAGATTGGGGCCTGA
>NW_027132859.1:0-52036 GCF_026122565.2 Emydura macquarii macquarii
GAGCCAATCGGGGGGAGGGGCTTTTAGTGAACTTGGCAAAGCGGCTGTGACAGGGCAGGTGGGTCTGACCCTTCGCCCCAGCAGAGACCCCCCCCCGATACAGGGGTCATCCCAGCATGCACCAGGGCACTGGGGGGGCATCATCTCCTCAGCTGCTCGTACACGTCCTGCTGTCCGGGCTGCAGCGTCTGGGGGAAATGGGGAGGCGTGAGCCAGAGACACCCCCACCCTGGGGGACCCACCCCTCCACCGGGCCCGGACAGGCCCCACCAGGCCTTGACAAACCCCTCCCCCCCCCCCGGGTCCATCCCTGCCCCATCTGCAGCTGGGCACCCCTAGAGGTTTTCACCAGCCTCGGGGCTCCCAGCCTTTCATGGGGGGGGGACCCTCCGCCGGATTCTGCCCCCCCCCAACTGCGGGATGTGATAACCAGCCCCGTTCTCAGCCACGGGGCCTGTCCTGGGGGCAGCTCCGCCCCCCCCCCCACCCCGAGTTGGGAGCCCCCGAGATCGGCCCTTACCTGGTATGTGGGGCTGGTGTCGGGGGGGCTCGTGGGCTGGGCCTGGGGCAGAGAATGAGGCAGGTGGGTCATTAACACGCTCCCGAGAGACCCCCCAGCGCAGCCCGGGGGGCCGGGAGCTGACGCGCCCTGGGAGACTGGGACATGCTGCCCCCAGCAGAGAGTGAGAAAGGAGAGGGCTGGGGTCGGGAGTGAGGGGCCCAGCAGAGCTGGGGGATGGGGCGGGGGAGCCCAGGACTGGGCTAGCTGGGGGCTGCGGGTCGGGAGTGAGGGGCCCTGGCACAGCTCTGGGAAGGGGGCGCGAGGCTGGGGTCACAGGGGCGGAGTTTAGTGCCTGTCACTCACCGCTGGGCCTGCCTGCGCTGCAGGGGGCAGGTTCTCGTACACTGGGGGGGTCGTGTCGCTGCCCTGGAATGTCTTGCTCCGGTGGCCAGAACCTGGAGGGGGAAATCGTCAGAGATGCTGGAATTGGGGGCCCGGATCCCAGCCCCCACTGCTCTAACTCACCAGCTCCTCCCCCCACTCAGAGAACCGAGGAGTCCTGGCTCCCAGCCCCCTGCTCTAACCACTAGATCCCCAGTCTCCTCCCAGAGCCTGGCATGGAACCCAGGAGTCCTGGCTCTCCCGGAGGGGTCTGTTACTCACAGAGGAAATAAACCAGGCCCCCGACCAGCCCCGCCCCGGCCAGCGACCCGATGACGATCCCAGCGATGGCCCCGGCTGACAGAGACGTTCCCGGTGCTGCAGTTGGAGATGCTGGAGGAGAAGGGAAGAAGGGGGTTGGATCAGGCAGCCCAGCCATGACCCCCTAACCCTAACCCCCCCGCCCAGACCCCCATTTCCCAATGCTGCTCCCTCTCAGCTCCCAAGGTGAGGGCCCAGGTGGTGGGACCCCCAGCTGCCCCTCCCCGCAGCCCTCCCCGAGCCTGCAGGTTTGGGCCCATCAGGACCCCGAATACGGTGGCAGGAGGGTCTGAAGGTCAGGAACTGGGATGTCTCCTGGGGCTGCCCAGTGGTGCCAGTGCCCCCCAGTGCCCCAGGCTCAGCGCTGGGTGCGGGGGAGTCTCAGCTCTCGCTGGCTGGTGTTGGGGGGATTCGGGAGGCGATGGGGCTGGACGCTACATTGACGGATCCACTGCCCCACAGCCACAACAGAGCCCCCCAGCCCTGGGGGAGACGGATCCCAGCCAAGCCCCAGTCCGGCCCCCCCACAGCTGGCCCTAGAGAGGAGCAGGGCTGAGCAGGAGAGGGAGGGACCATGTACAGAGACACCATGGCCCAAGGGTCCCCCGAGAGTCACTGGCAGCCCACGGCCCGGCCCCCTCCCGTTCCCCAACCCAGCCCTAGTCCCACCCGCCCCCCGGCAGGGCGTTTTCTGGTGCTGGACAGGGAGGCCGCGCTGGGTTCAGCCCCAGGGACTCACCTACGACCCGCACGGCGACAGACGCCCGCGCAGTGAGGTTGGTGTTGGGGTTGTGGGCCTGGCACGCGAACGTGCCCTGCTGAGCCCAGCTCGTGGGGTTAAAGGTCCAGCTGCTCCGGGTCTCGTTAGCGTCGGTGCCGTTGTGAAACCAGCGATAGCGCGAGGGCGGGACAGAGTCAGAGACGCACGTCAGGGTCAGAGGGGACCCCAGGGGGTGGGTGATGGGTCCCTGCGGGTCTATCCTGGCAGAGCCCGGCCCATCTACAGAGAAGGAGGGCAACAGGGGAGGGAGGGCGCCAGTGAGGGATCCCCATGTAAATAGCCCCCGCGCAACACACCAGAGGTGGCTGCATCTCCGCGGCTGGGCGATGCCGGCAGGGCCGGGGGCAGCACGGCCGGGGGACAGGGCTACGGTTACTCACAGGCCACCGTCACGGTGCTGGGCTAGCTGCGGTTGGTGCTGACGGGGTTCCTGACCTCGCACTGGTAGGCGCCAGCGTCGCCCCGGCTGACGTTCAGCACCGTGAGGGTCTGGTTGTCGGGGGACAGCTCCAGCCGCTGATCAGTTGCGAGGTGCGACCCATCCCGGAGCCAGAGCAGGGTGTCGGCGCCGGGGGAGCTGTTACACGTCAGGGTGAAGGTCCTGTTCTCCAGCACCTGGGTTTGGTTGGGCGTCACCGTGGGCTGAGGCAGCATTTCTGTGCAGGGAACGGAGAGAACGTTACTGTGTGTCCTGCCCCTCTGTCCGGGCTGGGGGAAGAGTCCCGGTGTCGCCCCCTTGTGGGATTGTGGGAAGGGTCCCAGCGTCGCCGTCCCACGGCATTGTGGGAAGATCCCAGGCCAGTGTCCTGCGGTGCTGTGGGAAGGGTCCTTCGCCCTTTGCACCTCAGAGCTGCGGAGACGGGTGTTGCCTTCCGGGCTCCGGCAGAAGGTCCTTCTCCGCAGCGTTGAGTCACAATTATTGGTGCCTCCCCGAGACTCTGGCTCCCGGAGTCCCGTGATATTTGGGACACTCTTGGCTGTGGTTCGAAGGGAGACGAGGCGCCGGCTCTGCACCCACAGCAGGATTCTCAAGCCGAGCCCATGATGGTTTGTGGCTGACAGGAGGGTCACGACCCCATAAGGTGCTTGGTGCCGCCGGCATTGCCCCGTGGACACGGCCCTGTGCTGGGTCCTTGCCCCCTCCCCCGACCCGAAGGAGCTGCCGTCCCAGAACCGGGCCGTGGGGTGGGGGTGGCACCACGGGCAGCCTGCCAGAGCCGCTCTCCCTGACCCAGGGAAATTGGGGCGACCCAGTGGGGTGGGGTCACACGCTGGCCTAGCTCCGTCCCCCATTCCTGCCCAGCCCCAGAGCTCAACAAGGGCCCCACAGCCCCAGACACCCTGGGTCTGCCAACATCCCACAAGAGTCCGACAGGGGAGGGGGCGTCCGGAGCCCAGCGGCAGGTCCAAGGACACCCTGCCAGTCTGTGCCCCCCTCACTGGGGCAGGATCGTCCCCCCAGTCTGTTCCCTCAGGGCCCCCGTCACCCTGTGCACCCCGAGCTCCCCCCACCCTGCTGGCTGATGTGCTCGGCAGCGCCCCTTGCTGGGGCTCAGAGGGCTGCGGGGGGGGAGAGGGAGGGGGGAACCGGTAAATCCCAAGAGAGAATCAACAGAGCGAAGGAGGAAACAGCGGATCAGACAGACAGCGCCAGCCGGGCCCCAAGTCTCAGGCGGGGACACGGACCCGGGGTGGGGCTGGGGCCTGGAGCAAGCCTGGAGGCCAACGCCGGCACAGACCCCCCCACCCCAGCAGTGCCATGGCCACTAGCCCGGCCGGGAGGGAACTAGGCCGAGGCACCAGGTGAGCGGGGGCAGGGAGTCGCTGTGGGAGCTGCAGTGGGGCGCGATGGGGGCCCCACAGAGGACGGAGGCCATGGGGCGGGTGCAGCGCAGGCAGAACGGAGCCGGGAGGGCAAGACGGGCAGAGAGCAGGCGCAGGACGCGCTGATCGCAGGGGTCGGGCGTCGCTTGGAAGCCGACAGGCAGCGTCCGGCCCAGCTGTGGCATGGCTGGAGCAGCCCCTGCAGGACAGAGGCCCCGGGGTGGGGCTGGGCCCTGCACAGCTCCGAGCGCAGAGGGACGTGGCTGCAGACAGTGAAGTAGCAGAGCCCGCACGGGGAGGGGATTGGTGCGGGCAGTGACAGGACAGCCGGGGTCTGACCCGCACTGCAGACAGGTGGGGGCGACTCACCTGGGAGCTGGCTGGGGCTTGTCTACACTAACCGCTGCAGGCTCCATGCAGACGCTTCCTGTCCGAGGGGAGAGCTTCTCCGGCCGGCGGAGGATCCCCGCCCCGAGAGGCGGTGGGTGCTGATGGAGAAGCCCTGCCCGCGGTAGCGCTGTCTGCACCGGGGTAGGTGGGTGTCTGCGTCGCTCAGGGGCACAGGACGGAAGTTGGTCGTGCAGACCAAGCCCAGGGGAGCCTGGCCGGGGGGGGCAGCTTGGCCGGGCTCTGGCTGACCGGGCCGGACTCTGCGCTGACCATCTCCAGGCTGCGGCCGGGGACCGACACACCCGACTGCTGTGCCAATGCTGCCCGGCATCCCTCCCAGCCCGGGCCGAGGGCATCGATCCCTGTGGCGGGCACGAGGCTCCCAGGAGCCCGGCTCCCCTGGCCGGCCCGGGCAGAGCTCCCGGGTGAGGCAGGGGCTGGAGCCCAGGGTCTCTGTCTCAGAGGTGGGGACGAGGGTGTGGCGCTGGCTAAGCAGACGCAGCAGCTCGGGCTAGAGCCGCAGGCAGGTCAGTGGGTGCGAGGGTGGCAGGAGCGGCACAGCTCATGGGGCGTTCACACCGTGCACTCCTCGGTGTGGATTATCTCCCCTGGTCTGTAACTCGCTGGTCTGCGCTAGGTGCACCCTGTGCTGAACTGTTCCCAGATCCATAGGTGTGCACACGGGGTGTGCTGGGTGTGCCCACGCACACTCTAATGTAGGGGTATCAAACATCCGACTCGCGGACCTTTTCGATGTGTCCCGCGGCGCCATCTCGCTGCAGGGTAGAGCTGCTGCCAAAAGATTGGAGGGCGCGTGACTTTTCGGAGGTCGGAAGAGAGAGCGATCTGCCACCGAAAAAGAAGGAGCTTCTAGATTTTGTGGGGGATGGGAACACGCCGTGATCTGCCGCCGAAATACCGTTCCTTGGGATATTTCTCGGCGCAGACTACGACGCGGCGAGAATTCCACCAGCGGGTAATTCAAATACAGAACATGAAAAGTCCCTGACGAGTTCCCAGGATTGGCCCATGTGACTCTGGACTCCATTTTAGTTCTTGTAACTTCCCACAAATCACATGGCCAGGGACAGAGGGTTTATAAGATCAAATCACAGAAACTATTTTGCCTTCTATCCTGAGCTTCAGTCACCTACCCACCTCTGGATCAAGTCACCTGCAACTGAAGCTGTGTAACAAAGGACTGAGACCAGCCAGGTGTTGGGTGCACACCAGAGGAGACTATACAAGCTGCAACTCCACAATTCTTCTAGAACCTGATGTACATGGACTTTTAATCATGTGTGTGTATCTGATTGCTCTAATCCGTTAACATTTCTCTCATGGTTTATTTCTTTCTTTTTGCAATAAACCTTTAGTTTAGTTACTGAAGGATTGGCTGCAGCGTGGCATTTTGGGTAAGAGCCAAACTTACATTGCTCTGGTGCTGTGGCTGACCCCTTGGGGTCAGAGGGAACCTTTGTAGTAAAGAGCAGAGAGTTAAATAACTGGTCTCTTTACTGGCCCTAGTGCTGATTTGGGAGCCAGGAGTTGAAATGCAGTAAAGGGGCTGTGTGTATTTGTGGACTGGCTTCTGTGGGGATTCAG
Source organism: Emydura macquarii macquarii (assembly GCF_026122565.2). Lineage (NCBI taxonomy): Eukaryota > Metazoa > Chordata > Testudines > Chelidae > Emydura > Emydura macquarii. The sequence goes on from NW_027132859.1 coordinate 5,805, forward strand.
AAGTGCAGTTTGTGGCTGGTTGGGAAGTCTGGCTTCAGTGTCACCCACCAGTGCTGGGAGAATCTGCTCTCCGTTTGCAGCCTGCCCTGATCTTGGCATTTTCAGGTAGCTGCCCTGGGCACGGACAGGTCACACACACCCTAATGAAATGTGCTGCGCATGCCTCTGCCCAGCTCGACAGGTGTGTGAGCGTCCAGGTGTGAACTGACAGGTGTGTAAACGTGCCTGAGCCCCAGGGCAGGATGTTTGTGACTCTCACGTGTATTTACAGGATCTTTGCCCATCACCCGGGACTGGCCCTTAGAGCTGTGGAGGGAGCAGCAGGGGAACTTCAAAGCAAGGGCCGGGAAGCCACAAAGGAAATTCCCAGCCCGTCTGCGTTGGCTACTCAGCCTGTCAGCTCCTCTGCTGGGAACCAGATCTACACACCCGGTTTTCGGGAATGACCCTGCGTCTCTGCACGGATGGATTCTGACCGGGGGATTCTGAGCGAAAGGACAGAGGCCCCACAACCATTTTGGGCAACGCTGGGAGACTTATGGGAAACTAGCAGCTGGGCCATCGCTGCTGCCGTTTGGACTGACAAACGCTGGCTGCCCTGTACCGTGTGTGTTACTGAGACCGGCTGCAGAGCCGAGGGACGTGTCTGCGGCTCCTCTGTAAGCCGGGTGCAGTGATCCAGGCGTCGCATCGGTTCCTGGCTGGGTGAAATCTAGCGACAGACCAAACCAGCAGCGCGTCCTGTGCTGTGAGCCGGGCCAGCCAGCGGGACAAGGGGACCCCTGGGGTCTGGCACCTCGAAGGGTCCCAGAGGGGCTGTCTCGGAGCTGGGGGCGCAGCACAGGGCCGGTGGCTCCGTGACACCCTCCCCAGCTGGGAGCTGGCGGTGCCGGGGGTGGGGCGGCTGCGATGCCAGGGCAGAGCTGAGCTGCAGATACTCTCCCAAGGAATGAAACGGCAAATATCAGCACGAGGAAGAGAGCGAAGGAGGAAGCAGCTGGGCAGACACAGCTCCCCTCCCCCGCAGGGCTGCCCGGCCGCGGGTGCAGCAACAGGACAAAGTCCCTGGTACCCGGCAGAGACACGGCACCTCCGGCTGCCTGGGCACGCGGCAGGCGCCCATTCGCAGCACGAGTTCTGCAGCGCTGACGTGGGCTACGCCTGCCCATGCGGCTCTCGCCCGGGGACCGCCCTGACCCCGACCCATCCCTGCCAACAGCCGCAGGGGCCAGGATCCCACTGCACGGGGGGGGGGGGATGTGGATACAAACACTGGGAACCCCCAGCGCTCAGCTGACATGAGCAAGGCAGTGTGGGACCCTGGCCAGGGAACAGGGGAGCACAGAGCACCTGGCCTGGGCACAGGGGAGCACAGAGCACCTGGCCGGGGAATGGGGGACGCTGACATGGGGGAAACGGGGGAAACTGCATCCAGCCAAGACGCTGGGTCCAGACAGCGAAGACACAGCCCGGCCAGGAGCTCGGTGTGACTCGTGTGATTTACAGCAGATCTGATGCTGGGTTGGTCCGGTTCCGAGGTCTGGTGCTGTGCTGCTGCTGGGTGGGTCAGTGAGTGACAGGAGACAGTCAGGAAGCTGGGCAGGCCCCGAGCGCGGAGGGATGTGGTGCAGACAGTGAAATAGCAGAGCCCCTGGCACGGGGAGTGGAATTGGTGCAGGCAGTGGCAGGGGACAGCCGGTGTCTGACCCAGGCTGCAGACAGGTGGGGGAGTCCCCTGGAGAACAGAGCCCGAAGGGTAAATCCAGAACAAACCCGACGATCCCAGACCTGGTTGCAGAGACGGGGAGAGCCCAGGGGGCAGGAACGGCGCCGATCCGTGAGCTGGGTGCACAGAGTGACGGGCGACAGGGGACGTCCCACGCAGACAGGGAGCCCGGCTGGAGACAGGAGAAATCCAGAACAGCCTGGGCGCCGGCCGGACAGACAGAGACGGAGCCCCAGTGACGAGTGCCTGAGATGGGGGCAGGCGTGGGGCGTGTGCCCGGCTGCTCACCCAGCACCTCAGTCTTCGCACTAGCAGTGAGGCTGGTGACAGGGTGTGAGCCTGGCACTCACATGTGCCCAGCTGGTCCCAGGCTGTGGGGTTAAAGGTCCAGCTGCTCCCGGGGCTGGGACGGAGTCGGTGACACACGTCAGGGTCAGAGGGGACCCGAGGGGCAGGGCGATGGGTCCTGGAGGGTCTGTGCTGGCGGAGTCAGGCCCATCCACACAGAGAGGGACGGGATGAGGGGTAGAGAGGCTGCCAGCAAAGGTAAAACAGGTGCCGTGCCCCACCCTAGACGTGGCTGCATCTCGAGGACGGGCCATGCTGGCAGGGCCGGGGGCAGCATGGCCGGGGGACTCACACGGTGCTGGGCTCGCTGCGCTCGGTGCTGATGAGGTTCCTGACCTCGCACTGGTAGGCGCCAGCGTCACCCCGGGTGACACCCAGCACCGTGAGGGCCGGTTCCCGGGGAACAGCTCCAGTCACTGGACACAAGTTCTGACGCGGAGCCAGAGCAGGTGTCGGCGCTGGGGGAGCTGCTACACGTGAGGGTGAAGGTCCCGTTCTCAGGTACCAGTGTTTGGTGGGGTGTCACCGTGGGCTGGGCAGTATTTCTGTGCAGGGAACAGAGAGAGCGTTACCGAGTGTCCTGCCCCTCCGTCTGCCTGGGATCAGGGCCACCACAGATCATCACAGACATGGATCAACGGGGTCGCAGATGGAAGGCATCGGCGCACTCCTACTATGCTGGGTGACCTCTTTTAAATCATCTGCTCCTGGAGTCCTGTGAGTTTCAGGAGAATCTTCACTTGCATTGAATAAAGAACAAGTTTCTGGCCCACGTGACTGGGATGAAAAGGTGGAAATCGCAACCCGAGACCCTGGGTCCAGACAGTGAAGCTACGGCCCCACCAGGGGCTGGATTTAAAGGCTGATTTAAAGACCAATCTCCTGCTCGTTTGGATCCGGTTCCCAGGTCTGTGAGCCGCTGGGTCGGTCAGTGAGTGACAGGAAATGATCAGGTAATTGGACAGGCCCCGAGCGCGCAGGGATGTGGCTGCAGACAGTGAAGTAGCAGGGCAGACTGTCCCGGGCAGGGAAGGGATCAGCGCAGGCAGTGACAGGCGATGCAGCGTCTGATCCAGATTGGAGACAGATGAGATCATTCCCTGGGAAACAGAGCTCGAGGGGTGAATCCAGAGCAGACCTGAAGACCCCAGAACTGGCTACAGAGACAGGGAGAGCCCAAGCGCAGTAATGGGTCAAACCCGTAGGTTTGGTGCACAGAGCGACAGGCAACAGGGGATGTCCCATGGAGACAGGGAGTCCGGCTGGAGACAGGACAGACGCGGGGCAGCTGGGGCAGCTGGACAGACTGACGGAGCCACGGTGCTGCACGTGCCAAGACAGAGGCGGGCGTGGGGCACGGTGCCCGGCTGCTCACCCAGCCCCAGGCTCTCCAGGCTGGCGCCGCAGTAGCCGTGCGTGAGCCGTTTTGGGCTCTGCAGGTCTACGCGCCCGAGTGGGTCTCAGGGACGGAGGAGCAGGAGCGCGGACGACGACCCCTCTGCCTGGGTCTGCATCCCACCGTGACACCACGCGTCCCGCGCGGCCCGGTCAGCGTCTGTGACACGGGACAGGCTCAGGTCAGAGCCGGCAGCGTAGAGCTGCTGGGCCGGGATGATCACGGGGGTCAGGCCCGTGTGGAGCAAACACGAGCCGGTCACGCACCTCGACAGGGCAGGGAGAGCCCCACGCATTCGGCACCAAATAGACAGAGCTGGCGTCAGAGGACAGGGCCGCCCTGGGGTGCGGGGACCCGGCCTCCTGCAGGACCCAGCCGCAAAGGGACCGGTGTGCACAGCCCAGCTCTGCTCTGCAGGAAGATCCGGGGTCAATGGCTGAGCCAGGCTGAGCCGGGAGCTGCTCAAGGGCGGATCAGACACAGGAGCGGGTGTGAGGATGTTCCAGGCCCGTCGCTAGAAGCTGGGGCAGGTGCTGAGAAGCCCCCGGCTGAGCTGTGGGACTCTCTGTGACGACTGATTCCTGGGTATTAAATCCGGGGGCAGAGAAGGGCCACAGAAGGGCTGCAGGAAATGCCTTGCAGGAGTGACCGGCAGAGCTGGACGTGTGCGGCGTGTCAGAGCCGGGGGTGGCTGAGAACAGCGCAGCAGCACCTGCATGCGAAGAACGCACCAGGCGTGGGAGAGCTCCCGTCTAGCGCACAAAGGCCGGACACGGGACGGCTGGACGTCGAAGGCAGACACGGCCCAGCTGGGAAAGGCCCAGACTGGTCCCAGCGAGGGCGACTGGCCACAGGGCTGAGCTCCCGAGGGGTGGGCTGGACTCTCCAGCGCGGATCCAGGCTGGGGCCTCTCTGGAAGATGCTTCCCCCAGTGCAAGTTGCGGGGTCAGCCCCGGGGAAACTGGGGAGTCTCTGGCCTGGCCTGTGCAGGAAGCCAGACTAGCCGGTGGAATGGCCCCTGCCGGCTCAAACACAGAGTCTGTTAATGATTTACTGACCGGTCACAGCCTGCCTGTTACCGCCAAACCAGATCCGCTTTGTCCGCAGGTTCCTGGCAAATGGCGTGTGCGGGGAGGGGTGATTAGCAGACGGGCTCAGGGGAACAGGCACACTCAGGGTGCAAAGAGCGGCCGCAGGAGCTGTTCTAGGGGTTATAAGCCACCCGCTGCCCTGCCCGGCTCTCCAGGCCCCTCCACCCACCAGGGGCACTGCCGGTCAGAGATTCTCCTCCCAGGAGGCAGCAGCTGCCCTGAGCTCCTGCTTCCCCCAGGAAGTTACCCATTAACCCCTCGCCTGCTTCTCCAGGGACTTTCCTATCCACGGGGAGACCAAATCTCCAGAGTTTCCTGGGCCTGGGCCCGCTGGGGAGGCGATACCGGGGCTCACAGAGGGAGGGGCTCACAGCTCCCGGGTACCGGGGTGGGGGGACGGGACATGGGGGAGACGGTTCCCTGGGGTGATATGAGGGGGGCTTAGAGACGCTGTGGGCTGGCAGTGCCACCCCCCATAGGGTGTCTCACTGGGGGGCACAGAGGTAAGAAGGGGGTAGTTGAGGTGCAGAGGGTGCAGAGCGGTTCCCCCCAGGGAGGCGGTGCGGAGAGATGGCCGGGGTCACAAAGAAGAAAGCAGACCCGGCCGGAGGAGGCTGGAGCCCAGAGGCCCCGGTGAGGGGCCCGACAGAGCAGGGAGCCGGGAGGCGGAGGCGCAGCCGGGGATACTCACAGAGCAGGAGGAGGAAGGCGAGGTGGCTGGTGCTGGTGCTGACCCGGCTGGAGGCGTCGCACGACCAGGCCCGGTGTCACTGCGGGCGACGCTGGCCGGGGGAGGGGGCGGTTATCCCGGCTCAGCGCCAGGCACTCGCCCAGCCAAGGGGCTGCCCGGCCTCAGCCAGCGGAGGGCACCGGTGCCGGGGTCACGCAGATGAGAGCTACGGGGTCAGTGACCTCCCCCGGGCAGGGGATGCGCACTCCACCTCGGGCAGGGGCCCCCACAGAGCTCCCAGGGTCCCTGTCAGCCCCACAGCAGGGCTCCCTCTGCCCCCGTTACTGTCGGGGGGGGAGAAGAAAATACAAATTGAGACACGAACTGATCCCAGCCCCTGGCTTCCCACCAGCGCCGGGCACCGGCTCCATGGGGGCACCGAGGATGATGGGGGAGGGTCTCTGTCCCACAGCCCCCGTCCATCTCCCGATCCCGACCGACCGCACCCGCACTGGGGACCGGGGAGCAGCACTGGACTGGGGCAAGCGGGACTTGAGAGAGGCAATGAATGGCTGGGGCAGTCTGACTATTCTACTTCTCAACTCCAGGGAAGTTATTGTCAAAATCTCCTTTAGCAAAACGTTCTTCTGCCGCCAGTCTGAATTCCCCCGCTGCCCGGCCACGGCTGCGCTAGTCAGGCTGGAGATGCAGCGACACGCTGGGCAGGCATGGCCAGCACTGCCACAGGAATGGAGTCTGGCCCAGCCTCTGCCAGGCTTCGTCCTGCACTTCCCCCCTCCTAGGAAAGAGCAGGCTGCTCGGTCTCCGAAAAGGAGAGACGCTGTGGGATGGGGAGAGGGAAGGAAGGAACAAGAAACCTCCACCGTTTTCAGCATCTCAAGGTGGGCTCTGCTCCCGCCTCCTCCCTCCTTTCCAGTCTGTCCAGGGGTGGATGTGGGGCTGGGGCCCAAAGGTGGGGTAGGATCAGGCCCAGTGAGTGGGCCCCTCCCCCGATAGAGGGAGAGGACAGAGGCTACTTGTGGGCACCCTGTGAATGGCAGCATCGTGCAAGGCCAGGGGGTGGGGTTTGCACTAGGGCGTGCGAGGATCTTTGCACAGATCGCACTGCAAGATGGACACCAGTGGGGGTTGGGGCAGGGTGCACTAGAGAGAAACCCCCCCCAGAGGGGACAGGGACTCACAGAGACCTGGGGACTGGGGGGTGGGGGTGAGAAGGACCCAGGGTCTCTGGGGAGGGAGGGACCCACCAGCCAATACAGAACCATGATCTCAAGCCCCAGTGGCCCTGATCCTGACCGAGGTCAAAGACGCACGGATGGGGCTGGGGAAGCTTCTTAGAGAAGGAGACGGGGGTGAATCTGCCCCCCAAAGTACTCCAGCACCCCACAGCAGCACCGACTGCGCATGGGGGGGTGTAAGAAAGGGGCACCAGCACCTTCCCAGCTCAGACACCCCTCCCTGGCCCCCTCCCCACCCCCAGCATGGACCCTTCTCCCTGCCATGGAGCAACCCTCCCCCACTGTTCCCAAACACCAGAAGTTTCCCTCCCCCAGCACCAGAGCTCCAGGAACAGGGATCAGTGATGGTGCCACCCCCTGCCCCCTGCAGCCCGTCGCTCCCCAGGCAGAACCGCCAGTGCCAGCTCCCTGGGGGCAGCACGACCCAGCCCTGCCATGGAGACACCTCCCCAGGCAGGTTAATCTCTCTGGGGATGGCAGGGCAGGGACAGGGGGCAGAGATGCCGGGATGGGGGGAGGCACCAAGGGGGCCTGGCGAGGTTGGGGGGAAGGGGGCACTGGGGTGGGGGTCACTGAGACATAACGATGGGGTGGGGGGCACCAGGGACACCGGGGGAGCTGGAGAGGCTGGGACAGACAGGGGGTGTCACAGACACCAGGACAGGCTGGAGGGCACCAGGGACGCCAGGGAGCGTGCGGGGAACTGGGCCCCAGAGCCTGACTCCTGTGAGCCCAGAGTGGGGTCGATGCAGGGAGCAGGAGGGGAGCTCCCCCCACATCACACACAGCCCCTCCCCAGCATGTGCCCCCAGCCCCAGGGAATCTCAGGGTCTCCGGCCCAGCCCTGGACGCTTTGCTGCAGCTGCTAGTGAGGGGCCGGGTCGCACTCAGGGGCCAGGAACTGAGCTGAGACCCAGCAAATTCATTTCACCCAGGGCCCCTGAATGGGCATCGGTGGGAACGGCAGTTCTGGTGGGTGCTGGGAAGCCCAGGGATCCCCCCACACCCAGAGCGGCTCAACCCAACCCGCTGGCACAGCTGGCACTGCCAGGGAGAGCCGGGGCCAGGAGGGGCAGTGGCAGGATGGGGGCAGGGAAGCCAGAGCCCCACATCTGGGGAGGGGGCACCATCTCTCCGGGAAAGCAGAGGGTGGGGCAAGTAGTTGCAGGATCCCCCACGGTGTCTGTGTGTAGACAGGATCCCCTACGGCCCAGCCAGGCTCAGCCCGGGGAGATGCCCAGAACCCAGCGCTGGGCCTGAGACGGGGAGAGGGGACACGGCCCAGGGTCAGCGCAGCTCCCGGGGCACTTACCAGAGATGCGCAGATTGACCGAGGCGAGGACAGGGTTTGGGGGGCTGTCCATCAGCAGCGTGTAGCTCCCAGTGTCGTTGAGCGTTAACCCCACGATGTTCAGGGTACAGTTCAGCCCCGCTGTCTCCCGCCCTGTGTGAGCCGGGCCCTGGGTCTGAACGGGGGGTGTGTGGGGGTAGAAAGTGAGGATCCTTCTGGTTGGTTCAGTGGTCGCTGCTCGGTACCAGCTGCAGGACAGGAAGTCCTGGGGGGGATTCTCGAGGGCCAGGCTGACGTCCCCCCCCACCACGGGGCTCTGCGGGGTGATGAGGATGGTCTGGGCCAGTGCCGGCTGGAGGCTGGAACTCAGGACGGAGGCTACAGGGGAAGCAGAGTCTCAGTTTGGCAGCGACAGGCCTGGGCACGGGGCAGATCCTGGGCCGGTCCAGGCCCGGCCTTCCAGAGCTGGGCACCCGACTGGGGGAACGGGACCCCAGGCTGGGTCTGCGCCAGGGACACGGAGGCAGCGACGTCGCGATGGTGACAACATCGTCCGAAACCCCTTCCGCATGGGACATTGGTCCAGGGGAGAGAGTGTGAGTGTGTGTGTGCGAGTGTTTGTGTGTGTGAGAATCGCTCTGTGCGTGTCCAGTGTCGGGGCCATGTCGGGTGCGGGTCTCTGGGGCCCAGCTCTGGCTGTTGCTCCCCAATCGCAGAGCGGGGTGGGGGGCAGGGGGAGCAGGTGCTGTCGATGGCTCCGTGGAGATGGGGGTGTCCCCAAAGCAACTGGGACAGGAAAGAGACAGAGAGGTCGGGGCAGCAGCTGGGGCTGGCAGCTCCTGGGACATGGCTCTGGGCAGGGACATCTGATGAGAAAGGGACAGAGCCCGGAGGGTGTAAATCAGAGACACAATATCCACCCATTTACACCACTGGGGGCTGTCCTGGGGAGGACAGAGATAGATAGATAGAGATGGCATGTGTGGGGACAGACAGACAGACACACAGATAGACAGACACACAGACAGGCAGGCAGTTACAGGCTGTCGGTTGGGGGATCTCCGGGGCCGGGATCCCACCAGGCAGCAAACGACGATGCAAATTCAGGGCACCCGGGCACCAGCTGCCAGGCAGACGGGGCACCCCTGGGGGCGGGGCAGGCTCCCTGGGGGCGCAGGGGACCCACCCTGGGGCTAACTCCCCCGAGGGGTGACCCCGGCCTCTGCCCCACAGCTGCCGAGCCCCCCCCCCCCCCGCCCCCTCCAGCTCTCACCTGCCAGTAGCAGCCCCACCCAGGGGCCGCCCCACGCGGGGGGTCCCAGCTCCCGGGCAGGCGCCCCATGGCCCTTCCCCGCCCGGGGGTCGCTGCTGCGGTGCCTTGCACAGAGCCCGGCGCGGGGCCGGCCGGACGCCTGGGTTCTCTCGGGAGCGGCTATGCCAGCGGCCGGGCTCTGAGCCGCGGGCGGGGATAGACAGCTCCGGTCCCCGCCCCCCGGGGCCGGGCTAACTCCGAGTCGGCCGCCCTCGGGCTGGGATCTCTCCCCCGCCCCCCTGGGAGCGGCCCGGCTCCGCTCAGGCAGGGGCAGCTGGGAGCCGGGGCCGGGGTACGGGGGCTCTCGGGGGGCCCCTGGGCTGTGGCTGCGCCTGGCACCGGCAGCAGCGCAAAGACGCCGGTCCGGCCGGCAGCTCGGCACACTCAGCCCGGCTGTGTCGGCACCGGGGGCAGCTCGCAGGGACACACTCGCCCGGCCGGGTCTGTGCAGCGCCGGGCACAGCGGCCCCGATCCGGGCTGGGGTCTCTCGGTCTCCGTGACGCGCGTGTCCGGGCTGGGAATTGGCAGCCCCAGGCCCAGGCGACGCCAGAGGCTGCCCCGGCCCAGACTGGCCCGGCCGGTTCCGTGGCTGGGTCACAGGCGGGCACGGAGCTGTCGGGGGGGAGAGTCCCTCTGCGGGGGGCCGGAATCTCCCCTCGGCCCCGCGACTCTGGCTCTGGGGTTTGTTTGCAGCGAACCGGGGGTTCCTCCCATTGCGATTCCCCCGCGTGTAATCGCAGAGCCCAGATCTCACCTGCTCCAAACATGATCCAGCCCCGACCCCGGGTGCCCCCAGTGCCCCCTTGGCCCCCTCACACGCCCCTTCCCCTCTACCCCACCCCCCAGCCGGGCTGCGCCAGCGGTGGCAGATCCCACCCCGGGATCCCTCGAGGGCTTATTCTGGCTGCGCCCCTGCCCCGGGGAGGGGGGACAGGGAAGGCCCCGGGGAGGTGGGAGAGACTCAGATCCACCCCCCAGAGAGCACAGCTGAGCCCTGGCCTGGGAACCCCCGAACCTGCTGCTGCTATGGGGCACCCGGAGCTCACAGCCCCACAGCGCCACCCAGGGGCCAGCGGGGGATGAGCACGAAGGGGGGTGGCAGCACCCAGGGCGTGGGAGTCCTGCTGTGCCCCTCCTGCCTCATCCGGAGGGGGGGACCCCCGGCTCCTGGGGTCAGGGCCCCCCCTCACACCAGAGCTGGTCCTGTGTCCCCCAACACAGCTCCTGGGAAACTGGGTCTCCTGGGTCTCCTGGGTTCTCTCCTGGCCCTGGGAGGGGAGAGGGGTCTAGCGGTTAGAGCAGTGGCAGGTCTGGGGCCAGGACTCCTGGGTTCTATCCCGGCTCTCGGTGTCAGTTCCCCTCGCTGGGGGTGCCGGGCTGGCGGGACGGCTCTGGAATGGGGAAGCCCTGGGGCACTGCAGGCTCTGGGCGTCGGCCCAGCAGTAACCGCTCTGCACTAATCCTTCCTGCTCGGTTCCCGGCAGAGCCGTCAGGGTGACAGAACGATGGGTGCCCCCGCTGGGCCCAACCGCAGCCAATGGGCACCGGGCTGGCACCGGGACGGCAGCCGCCGGGTATAAAGGCTGCGGCAGCCCCCAGACAGCGCTGCCCAAATGGAGCAACTCCCGCATCTCTTCCTGCTGCTGCTGTCTGTTGGCATGGCCGCCGGCTGGCCCCACGTGCCAGGTGAGAAGGGATGGGGCGCCCTGTGTAGCCAACCCCCAGGCCACGCCCCACCCCAGAGCCAGCTGCATCTCAGCACCGATGAGGGTTCCTTGTGTGAGTAGCCCCTGCAACAGCGTCACCCCCACTGGCAGGGCAGGGGTGAGAGCAGCTCCCAGCGTCTGGGGGGCAAGACCAAGGCGGGGTCAGGGATTCGGGGCAAGGGGCAACAGAGGCAGAGAACCAGCCTCAGGGAACAGGGGGACGGGCCAGGGGCTGGGGTCTGGTCACAGGGGCAAGGAATGGGGGTTGGGACGGGGGCTGGGCAGGGACTGGGGCTGGCACTGAGGGAGGGACGGGGGCTGGTAGCCGGGTGCAGAGAAGGGGGTGGGGATGGGTGCAGGGATCAGGGGCTGGCACAGAGGGGAGGGGGCAGGGATTGGGGTCTGGCACTGAGCGGGGTCTGGGCTCTAGCGGGGGATACGAGACACTCCTGCTAACACCCCCCGTCTCTCCCGCAGGGCGTCACCCCCAGGGCAGGGGCCGAGGGCGCCAGCACCACAGGCGCAGACAGCAGCGGTGCCGTGAGTTCCCGACCCGGTGCTGGCAGCAGGGCCTGGCGAAGGGGCTGCTGCTGCCCCTCTAGCTGCCCTGCCCAGGGCCCGTGGGGCGCTGAGTGGTGCCAGCGGGGGCGTCTCGCCGTCGCCCCCTCAATAAAACCCCAGTTGAGGGGACGCTCCTGTCTCGTGTCCATGTGCGGCTCCTTCACCACTACCTCTGAACCCACTGGCAGGGGCAAAACCACCCACTGACGCCTCCTGCCGGGGGCTGCCCCAAACCCTCCCCGCTGCTCACAACAGCACACGGGGGGTGGGGGTAGCAGCTGTCACTCACCCCTGGAAACGTTAACTCTGAAGCCTAGTGATGGCAGCTGGGGTCAGCGCCTGTAGCCAGCTGCGGGTGCGAGCAGGAAGAGGCAGCCTGGGGTGTCCCGATGACAGGGTGGTGGAGCTGGGGTTCAGTGAGGGCAGGAGGAGGTACCCCCACTCCCAGCAGAGGGTTGCACAGTGCCGGCTCTAGGAAGGGCCGGAGGGGGTGACCGTACAGAGGTCAGAGGCTGTGAGCCGGGAGTGACGGGGCAGGAGGGGACCTGGGTGATACCTTGTGTCTCCCTCTGCCAGTCGGGGTCACAGCAGCAAGGGCAGGTTCAGTGTCTAGGGTCCTGTCGACAATGGACCCCAAACCGTCTCCAGCCCCGACCCAGCACCCGGGACAGTCACAGCCACCCCTGGGCGCCGCGAGAGGCCGCGCTGCCCCGCTCACCTGCAGAGACTGAGCGTGGGACAGAGACGTTAACACACGGGACAGTGACCCGGCCGTACCGCGGGAAACGCCGGAGCAGGAGCCACACGCTTGAACCACGAGGAAAACCCCCGCCCGGAGCACATGGGGCCGTTTCCACTGGCCTCAGGGTCTGAACTGCAGGAACCAGAAGTTCCTTTAATGTGACCCCCCCGCCCAGCCCCCGTCACAGGTGCCCTCAGTCAGCGCAGAGCCAGCGCTCAGAGGGGAGCTGCACAGGTCACCGCCTGCCCTGGGGGGGGGGGGGCGGGGGGGAAATGCCCTTTGCCGGCTCTGCTGTCCAGCCGCTTCGCCGGCCGTTCCTGGCTCCGCCGGCCGCCCTGCCAGCGTCACCAACGCCACCAGCACCTCCTGCTGCCGCCTGCTTCTCTGGGGTCAGTGCCTGGCGGCTCCTCGGGGGGACCTGGTGGCTGGAGTTGGGCAGAAAACGCTTCCCCAGCAAGTGATTCATAGCATCAGAGACTATTAGGGTTGGAAGAACCTCAGGAGTCCAGCCCCTGCTCAGAGCAGGACCAACCTCAGCTAAACTGTTCCAGGAAGAAGGATTACTAGGAAGGGACGGGATTCATCTATCGAAGACAGGGAGGAGTATCTTCGCAGACAGGCTGGCTAACCTAGTGAGGAGGCTTTAAACTAGTTTCGACGGGGGACAGGGACCTAAGCCCGAAGGTTAGTGGGGAAGAGGGACACCACAAGGAAGCAGAAGGAGGAGGGTGCAGCAGGGGAGGCCTCCCGATTCATCCTGTGAAAGTAGGCCAACCGGTTACTTACCTCAAGTGCCTGTACACAAATGCAAGAAGCCTGGGAAACAAGCAGGAAGAAATGGAAGTCCTGGCACAGTCAAGAAACTACGACATGATTGGAATAACTGAGACTTGGTGGAGTAACTCACACGACTGGAGCACTGTCATGGATGGGTATAAACTGTTCAGGAAGGACAGGCAGGGGCGAAAGGGGGAGGAGTTGCACTGTATGTAAGAGAGCACTATGACTGCTCTGTGCTCCAGTATGAAACTGGAGATAAGTCAGTTGAGTGTCTCTGGGTTAAGCTTAGAAGCAAGAACAATAAGAGTGATGTCCTGGTGGGTGTCTGTTACAGACCACCAGACCAGGAGGACGAGGTAGATGAGGCTTTCTTTACTCAACTAGGGAAAGTTTCCAGTTCACAGGGCCTGATTCTCATGGGAGACTTCAATCACCCTGACATCTGCTGGAAGAGCAATACAGCAGAGCACAAACAATCCAGGAAGTTTTTGGAGAGTGTTGCAGACAATTTCCTGGTGCAAGTGCTGGAGCAACCAACGAGGGGCCGTGCTTTTCTTGACCTGCTGCTCACAAACAGGGAAGATTTGGTAGGGGAAGTACAAGTGGGTGGCAACCTGGGCAGCAGTGACCATGAGATGGTCGAGTTCAGGATCCTGACGAAAGGAAGGAAGGAGAACAGCAGGATACGGACCATGGACTTCAGAAAAGCGGACTTTGACTCCCTCAGGGAACTGATGGGCAGGATTCCCTGGGAGGCTAATATGAGTGGGAAAGGAACCCAAGAGAGCTGGCTGTATTTTAAGGAGACCTTATTGAGGGCACAAGAGCAAACCATCCCGATGTGCAGAAAGAATAGCAAATATGGTAGGCGTCCAGCTTGGCTTAACAAAGATGTCCTTGGCGAACTTAAACACAAAAAAGAAGCTTACAAGAAGTGGAAGCTTGGTCAGATGACTAGGGAGGATTATATAAACACTGCTCGAACGTGCAGGAATGAAATCAGGAAGGCCAAAGCGCAATTGGAGTTGCAGCTAGCAAGGGACGTGAAGGGGAACAAGAAGGGTTTCTACAGGCATGTTGCCAACAAGAGGAAGATTAGGGAAAGTGTGGGCCCCTTAGAGAATGAGGGAGGCGACCTAGTGATGGAGGATGTGGAGAAAGCTGAGGTACTCAATGCCTTTTTTGCCTCTGTCTTCACAGACAAGATCAGCTCCCAGACTGCTGTACTGGGTGGCACAGAATAGGAAGGAGGCGAACATCCCGCAGTGCTGAAGGAACGGGTCCAAGACTATTTAGAAGGATTGGACATTCACAAGTCCATGGGGCCGGATGCAATGCACCCGAGGGTGCTGAGGGAGTTGGCTGAGGTGATTTCAGAGCCATTGGCTATTATCTTTGAAAGCTCGTGGCAACAGGGGGAGGTCCCTGACGACTGGAAAAAAGCAAATCTAGTGCCCATCTTCAGAAAAGGGAGGAAAGAGGATCCAGGGAACTACAGACCGGTCAGCCTCACCTCAATCCCTGGAAAAATCATGGAGCAGGTCCTTAAGGAATCCATTTTAAGGCACTTGGAGGAGAGGAAGGTGATCGGGAACAGTCAACATGGATTCACTAAGGGAAAGTCATGCCTGACCAACCTGATTGCTTTCTATGATGAGGTGACTGGCTCTGTGGATGTAGGGAAGGCGGTGGATGTGATATACCTTGACTTTAGCAAAGCTTTTGATACTGTCTCACACAGTATTCTTATCAGCAAGTTAAAGAAGTATGGGTTTGATGAATGGACTATAAAATGGATAGAGAACTGGCTAGAGCATAGGGCTCAACGAGTAGTGATCAATGGCTCCATGTCTAGCTGGCAGCCGGTCACAAGCAGAGTGCCCCAGGGGTCGGTCCTGGGGCCGGTTTTGTTCAACATCTTTATTAATGATCTGGAGGATGGGGTAGATTGCACCCTCAGCAAGTTTGCGGACGACACTAAGCTGGGGGGAGTGGTAGATACCCTGGAGGGTAGGGATAGGATACAGAGTGACCTAAACAAACTGGAGGATTGGGCCAAAAGAAATCTAATGAGGTTCAACAAGGACAAGTGCAGAGTCCTGCACTTAGGAAGGAAGAATCCCATGCACAGCTATAGACTGGGGACCGACGAGCTGGGCAGCAGCTCTGCAGAAAAGGACCTGGGGGTAACGGTGGATAAAAAGCTGGATATGAGTCAGCAGTGTGCCCTGGTTGTCAAGAAGGCTAATGGCATATTGGGCTGCATTAGGAGGGGCATTGCCAGCAGGTCACGGGAAGTGATTATTCCCCTCTATTCGGCATTGGTGAGGCCGCATTTAGAGTATTGTGTCCAGTTTTGGGCCCCCCAGTACAAAAAGGATGTGGACAAGATGGAGAGAGTGCAGCGGAGGGCAACCAAAATGATTAGGGGGCTGGAGCACAGGACTTATGAGGAGAGGCTGAGGGAACTGGGCTTGTTCAGATTGCAGAAGAGAAGAGTGACGGGGGATTTGATAGCAGCCTGTGACTACCTGAAAGGGGGTCACAGGGAGGCTGGAGCTAGGCTGTTCTCGGTGGTGGCAGATGACCGAACAAGGAGCAACGGTCTCAAGTTGCAGGGCGGGAGGTCTAAGTTGGACATTAGGAAAAAGTTTTTTACTATGAGGGTGGTGAAGCACTGGAATGGGTTACCTAGGGAGGTGGTGGAATCTCCATCCTTAGAGGTTTTTAAGGTGAGGCTTGACAAAGCCCTGGCTGGGATGATATAGCTGAGGTTAGTCCTGCTTTGAGCAAGGGGTTGGACTAGATACCTCCTGAGGTCCCTTCCAACTCTAATATTCTATGATTCTATGATTCTATGATAAACTACCCCAGCCAGGGCTGTGCCAAGCCACAGCTTAGAAACCTCTAAAGATGGAGATTCCACCAGCTCCCTAGTAACCATGTGACCCTGTTTGTGGCTGGTTGGGAAGTCTGGCTTCAGTGTCACCCACCAGCGCTGGGAGAATCTGCTCTCCGTTTGCAGCCTGCCCAGACCTTGGCATTTTCAGGTGGCTGCCCTGGGCACGGGACGGGTCACAAACCCATCGTCCCATGAACTGCAGCGGCTCCTTCTCCCCGCGCTGGTCTCTGCGCAATGAACACAGCCTGTTTGCTCTGATCGAATGGCCGTGGGGAGGGAGAGGGGGAGCGGCGCTAGTCGGGGGGGCACTGCTAAGCTGGGGGTCCTGGGCCTTGGGGGGCAGCGGAGCTGGGGATTCGGCCAGTGTCCAACGGCAGGGGGTGGTCACCCCAGGGGATGCTGGGAGGCTGGGTCCCTAGCGCTGCCCTGCCCGGGGCTGAGGGGCAGGGTGTTCTGCCCGTGGGGGGCGCCAGGTGCTGACCCCAGGCAGGGGCAGACAAGGCTCCCTCACGCCAGGGCAGCTGGTCTGCGCCCCCTCAGCCCAGGTGAGTTTGAACCCGGCCTGGGCAGGGTCACCCCCACCCCAGGGGTCAGGCTGCCCGGCAGGCTGGGCAGTGGCTGCACAGCAGGGGCTCCGGGGGTGCTCTGGGGGGCGGCACGAAGTGGCTGGACCACGGGAGGTCCCAGCGCGATGCCGGGGCCAGCAGGGCCCATGGGACCCGGGTGCAAGTGTCTGCCCTGGGGCCCGGCAGGGCTGGGCACTCGCTGCCGCCCCCTCCTGGTGAGCTGGGGACGGCCCGGCTGGGCCCAGCCTGATTCGCATCCCTGTCCTGGGGCTGCAGCAGGACCCGTCTCCATCCGGGGGGCGTGGAGTGTGTGCCGTGAGCCTGGACCCACAGGCAGGGCAGCCCCACAGGGCCCCTCCTGTCAGAGACCGTCTCTCCCCCGCCCCCAACCGCACCCGCCCACTTCCCCTTCAGCTGCTAGAGAACGGGGTGTGCGTGTGCCCGCGTGTGCGCAGCCTGTGGGTCTGTGTGTGTGACTCTGCCGTGTCCTGGGGGGTGTCAGGCCTCTGGGGCTCACACTCCTGCCCAGCCCCCACCCTCCACCCCCTCCCATCACTGCTGGGTACCGTCAGCACCTCCCTCCTCCCCCCAGTTATTGCCAAACCGATTGCAGCATTTCCTGCCCGCTCTCTGCACCACCCACAGCTGGGAACGGGGGGGGGGGTTGTCCCATGGGCTCTGACACGGAGCCACGGGGGCGTCAGCAGCTAAACTCGGGGCGCTGGGGATCGGCACAAGCCTGGTAAGGGTGGGAAGGAACCGGCTCTGGGGAGGAGGCCGCGGCTGTGCTGGACGGGGAGTCCCGGGGGTGGAGGGAGGTTACTGCAGGCGTTTCTCACGCCTCGTCCTGGGGCCAGCCTTAGCCAGTGGTTTTATTAACGACCGTGGCACAGAGCGCAGGAACGTGTGCTGTTACCTGGCAGCTCTGTGCTCCTGGGGAACCAGGGCGCAAACCCCGACTCTCTCTGGCTCCCTGAATGCCCCCCAGCCTCTGCTTGAACCAAAACCAATGAAAAGGCAGCAGCAGACACACCGAAACCCTCCCAACAAGGGTGACGCATCTCCCCCAGCCTCAGCTACATGGAAGCTGTAAAAAGGAGGCAGCTCGATGAGCAGATCGAATGGAGAACAGACCCCGCATCTCCATGGAAGCTGGGACAAGAATTAGCCTAGCCAATGGAGACCCAAGCTCCAAAACAGGAACCGCACTGAACTCTGGGACTGGCAAAGCAGGGACGCACGGCATGCTGGGAGATCTCTGCTCCTGATGTAAATGAACCCACCCCTGCACACACCCAGCTCGGCGGGTATCAGCCCATTCCAGTTATTGATCTCCGGACACTGACTCTGCCTGGCTGCATTGTGAGCTCCCTCCAGGAACACGGCCCAGAGCCAGGAGTGACCAGCTCCTATTGTCCAGCAGAAAGAAACCCCCCTGGGATACTCCCTGGAGTCATTGTCTACCCGTTAACAAACCTGGTGTCTACAAAAACCCCTGCCCAAGTTCAAACCTGGGTTCTGATGCCTGGATCCAAATGCTGCATCAGCTCCACTGGGCCTCCCCGTTTTCCTGACTGATGGTGTTAGGGGCTCTGCCTGTCTCAGGCACTCCGGGCCCTCAGCTGAACAGCCTGTCTGCTGGGAACCTCTGAGCTGATTGGAGTGGTGAGACCCCCCTCTCTTCCCCTAACTCTCTCTCTCTCTCTCTCTCTCAGTCCAGGTGTAACTTTCTACTTTTGTAATCACACCCGGGCTAGCTTCTCCAATACCCACCTGTAACTGTGCAGTATTGTAAGCGTGTGATTGTGTTTCTCTCCTTGTCTGGTATCACTGTTAGTACCATAGTTTTATACACCTGGCAATAAACTGACTGTTATAATCACGCTGGGTGCCAGTCTCTCTCTCTCTCTCTCCAAACTTCATTTACTCCTTTGTGTTCTTGGTCCCTGTCTTGCTCTGCAGTAACGCTTCTTTTACCTGAGCCAAAGATCCCTGCAGTGCCCAAAATCCTGTGGGGTTTGCTCATCAAGGGGGTTACTGCTAGAACAACTGTAGAGTGCAAGTGGGAATAGCCACGTGCTGAACCTGTGGCACATAAGGAGGGGGGGGGGGGACAGCTGAGAAGTGAATGAGTCCAGGGGCAAATAAGGGGGGCAGCTGAAAGTGCTGTTCGGACCCAGCCTGCTCAGAAGTGCGCTCTGTTCTGGTGCGGTGCAAAGTGGCATATAAGGGTGGCTGCTGAAGGTGCTGTGTCACCAGTCTGCTGAGTGCAGGGACACATAAGGGGTCGGCTGACAGTGCTGATAGCCTGGTCCACTCAGACACACTCGGTTAATCTGGAATGTGTGTGTGTATCTGTGGGGGGTTTAGTTGTATCTGGGGCTGGAGTAACCCAGCCCTGGAAACCTTAGGTCCTGCAGGAGAGCTCCACTGGGAGGGGACTTGTAGCCCTATGAACACACAAGTAACACTAGCAGTGCATTAGTAGAATCACACCCCTAGAATCACACCCCTTTCCAGGAAGGTAACCCTAATAAATGAGCGTACCACCAGGTAATGGACAAATCTGGTAACAGTGCGCGTGAAATTCGCTGATGGCGGGGGGGTGGAGGAGGGGCAGCGTCTCTGTATGAGCCACCCCCCAGGAGCTGAACAAATGAATGCGCTGTAGACGCCTTCGTTTATTGCATTAGTGAGCTAGAGAGAGATTTCCCCTTTGCTGTTCTGACAACGGGCAGGGCTGGGCAGGGCGGCAGACGTGGGCTCCAGCCTGGTAGTTTCTTAAAGTGAGTGAAACTCTGGCCTGAAACTGGTGCTATTGAAGCTAACCACGCCTTGATGAATTCTGTGTGTGCGAGTGAGGAATGGATGCGCAGGGCATAAAAAGACACCAACCGAAACTGCTCTGACAACCGGAAGGGGACTGAAGACAGCGCCTGGCACCCTGCCCCTGCCGGCTGAAGAACGCCTGTCAACGCCCCTGCCGTGCAGCGGGCTCCAGCCTGGCCCAGACAAAGCACAGACAGCAGAGAACAGGCCGGCTTGCAATTCGCTGGGGAGTCACAGCGATGCTGACCCCAGGGCAGCAAGACACAGCCAGGCCCAGAGACTCCCACGAGAGCCAGCGGCAAGTGTCACAGCTGGGAAAAACATGGACACTTCGGGTCTCGTTCTGCAATCGTCATCTCGGAGCAGCGGATCCGCCACCGACCGAGCCCGGCTCCTCCTCGTGCCCGGCCCAGTTGGCCACTGGCTGCTGGAGCAGGGCAGAGAAGGACTGGGCATGCACGGCAGCTGGCAGAACTGTCTGTGTGTGTGGGAATGTGGCGGCTCTGGGCTGTGCTGACACCTACAATGAAGGCGGCGTGTTGCCTTGGCCCCTGAATAAGATCCAGCTGGGCTTTTCCTTTACACATGTAACAAGTGCCGAGGGGGATGGGCCCATTCGCCAGGAGGGTCTGGCTGCCCGGCCAGGCGGGAGGGAGGGACCCGGGATGCAGTCGATAGTGCAGGTACGAGGCCGGGCGCGGAGGGGCTACACGTGAGAATTTCCCTGCAGTGTATTCTGGGAGGTGTTTTTGTTTCCTTCCTCGCAAGCGCCGGGCTGGCTGGTTCCTGTTCACATGCCCAGGGTCTAGCTGGTCGCCACGTATGGGGGGGAATCCTTCCCCCCAAGACTGGCTGGGACCGTGGGGGATTTTCCCTCCCTCCTGCGTGGGGCGCGGGACACGGGCAGGGTTATCTGGTGTCTCTCACTTACGCATCCCCCGGCCATCGCAGGGCCTGGGCACTGGTGCCCCTGGGTCCCTCCGTTCTCTGCCCGGGGCAGGCTGGGCTCCTGGGGCCGCTGCGCTTTGCTCTGAGTTCGGGGCTGGCTGGGCCGGGGGGACACGGTTCTCACACTAACGAGCTGCTCCCGCCCGGCCCGGCTGGCTCTGAATGCAGGAGATCCCGGCTCGCCCCATCTCCTGCGTCCCGAGGCCCCGCGGCTGCGCTGCCCCCCCAGGTCGGGCACACGGCCCGGCTGCGCTGCCTCCTGGGCGCACGCTGCAGCCGCTCTGGGTTCAGCCAGGAGCCACCTGGGGAGAGACCTCGGGGGGGTCATGGCACCACCCTCCCCCCCGCGGGATCCCGGCGTCTCTGTCTCCCCAGCAGACAGCACAAGGGGGGCTGGATATTTGGGGGCTGGATCTAGGGAGCCTTGGCTCAAAGGGCCCCAAACAGACACCACGACCCCCCTCCCCCCATAGACCCTGGAAACACCGAGCCAATCGGGGGGGGAGGGGCTTTTAGTGAACTTGTCAAAGCAGCTGTGAAGGGACAGGTGGGTCTGACCCTTCGCCCCAGCAGAGACCCCCCCCCGATACAGGTCGTCCAGCATGCACCAGGGCACTGGGGGGCATCATCTCCTCAGCTGGTCGTACACGTCCCGCTGTCCGGGCTGCAGCGTCTGGGGGAAATGGGGAGGTGTGAGCCAGAGACGTCCCCGCCCTGCGGGACCCCCCCCCTCCCCCGGGCCCGGGCAACCCCCCCCCAGGCCCATCCCTGCCCCATCCGCAGCTGGGCACCCCCAGAGTTTTCACCAGCCTGGGGGCTCCCAGCCTTTCACGTGGGGGGGACCCTCCCGCCGGATTCTGCCCCCCACTGCGTGGATGTGATAACCAGCCCCGTTCTCAGCTACGGGGCCTGTACTGGGGGCACCCTCCCCACCCCGAGTTCGGAGCCCCCGAGATCAGCCCTTACCTCGTACGTGGGGCCGGTGTCGGGGGGGCTCCCGGGCTGGGCCTGGGGCAGAGAATGAGGCAGGTGGGTCATTAACACGCGCCCGAGAGACCCCCCAGCGCAGCCCGGGGGGCCGGGAGCTGACGCGCCCTGGGAGACTGGGACGTTGCTGCCCCCCAGCAGAGAGTGGGAAAGGAGAGGGCTGGGGTCGGGAGTGAGGGGCCCAGCGGAGCTGGGGGATGGGGAGGGGGAGCCCAGGACTGGGCTAGCCGGGGGCTGCGGGTCGGGAGTGAGGGCCCCGGCACAGCTCTGGGAAGGGGGCGCCAGGCTGGGGTCTCAGGGGCGGAGCTTAGTGCCTGTCACTCACCGCTGGCCCCGCCTGCGCTGCAGGGGGCAGGTTCTCGTACACTGGGGGGGTCGTGTCACTGCTCTGGGGGGTCTTGCTCTGGCGGCCAGAACCTGGGGGGTGAAATCATCAGAGATGCTGGAATTGGGGGGACTGGCTCCCAGCCCCGCCACTTTAACTCAGTAGCCCGTCCCCCACTCAGAGAACCCAGGAGTCCAGGCTCTCGCGGGTGGGGCTGTTACTCACAGAGGAAATAGACCAGGCCCCCGAGCAGCCCCGCCCCGGCCAGCGACCCAATGACGATCCCGGCGATGACCCCGGCTGACAGAGACGTTCCCGGGGCTGCAGTTGGAGATGCTGGAGGAGAAGGGGATGAAGGGGGGGTTGTATCAGGGAGCCCAGCTACGACCTCCCCCGACCCCCGACCCCACTGCCCAATGCTGCTCCCTCTCAGCTCCAAGGTGAGGGCCCATGTGGTGGGACCCCCAGCTGCCCCTCCCCCCAGAGACATTGGGGGCAGCTCAGCCAGGGACCCCCAACCCTACGGGTTTAGGCGCCAGACCTGACCCTGAATACGGTGGCAGGAGGGTCTGAAGGCCCAGCGCTGGTTGCGCGGGGGTCTCAGCTCTCGCTGGCTGGTGTCGGGGGGATTCGGGAGGCGATGGGGCTGGACGGTGCATTGACGGATCCGTTGCCGCACAGCCACAACAGAGCCCCCCAGCCCTGGGGGAGACGGATCCCAGCCGAGCCCCTGTCCGTCCTCCCCACACCTGGCCCTAGGGAGGAGCAGGGCTGAGCAGGAGAGGGAGGGACCATGTACAGAGAGACACCATGGCCCAAGGATTACCCAAGAGTTCCTGGCAGCCCACGGCTCAGCCCCCTCCCATTCCTCAACCCGGCCCAGCCCCGGCCCCTCAGCAGGGTGTTTTCTGGTGCTGGACAGGGAGGCCGCGCTGGGTTCAGCCCCAGGGACTCACCTACGACCCGCACGGCGACAGACACCCGCGCAGTGAGGTTGGTTTCGGGGTTGTGGGCCTGGCACGCGAACGTGCCCTGCTGAGCCCAGCTCGTGAGGTTAAAGGTCCAGCTGCTCCGGGTCTCGTTAGCGTCGGTGCCGTTGTGAAACCAGCGATAGTGCGAGGGCGGGACAGAGTCAGAGACGCACGTCAGGGTCAGAGGGGACCCCAGGGGGTGGGTGATGGGTCCCGGCGGCTCTATCCTGGCAGAGCCCGGCCCATCTACAGAGAAGGAGGGCATCAGGGGAGGGAGGGCACCAGTGAGGGATCCCCATGTAAATAGCCCCCGCGCAACACACCAGAGGTGGCTGCATCTCCGCGCCTGGTGATGCCGGCAGGGCCGGGGGCAACACGGCCGGGGGATGGGGCTACGGTTACTCACAGGCCACCGTCACGGTGCTGGGCTCGCTGCGGTTGGTGCTGACGGGGTTCCTGACCTCGCACTGGTAGGCGCCAGCGTTGCCCCGGCTGACGTTCAGCACCGTGAGGGTCCGGTTGTCGGGGGACAGCTTCAGCCGCTGATCAGTCGCGAGGTGCGACCCGTCCCGGAGCCAGAGCAGGGTGTCGGTGCCGGGGGAGCTGTTACACGTCAGGGTGAAGGTCCCGTTCTCCAGCACCTGGGTTTGGTTGGGCGTCACCGTGGGCTGGGGCAGCATTTCTGTGCAGGGAACGGAGAGAGCGTTACCGTGTGTCCTGCCCCTCTGTCCGTCCATCCAGGCTGGGGGAAGGTCTTGGTGTCCCCCCGTGTGGGATTGTGGGAAGGGTCCCAGCACCGCTGTCCCACGGCATTGTGGGAAGGTCCCAGCCCAGTCTCCTGCGGTGCTGTTGGAAGGGTCCTTCACCCTTTGCACCTCAGAGCTGCGGAGACGGGTGTTGCCTTCCGGGCTCCAGCATTGGTTCCCTCTCCGCGGCGTCGAGTCACAATTATTGGTGCCTCCCCAAGACTCTGGCTCCCGGAGTCCCGTGATGTTCGGGACACTCTCGGCTGTGGTTCGAAGGGAGACGAGGCGCCGGCTCTGCACCCACAGCAGGATTCTCAAGCCGAGCCCATGATGGTTCAGGCCTGACAGGAGGGTCACGACCCCACAAGGCGCTTGGTGCTGCCGGCATTGCCCCGTGGGCACGGCCCTGTGCTGGGTCTTTGCCCCCCCCCCCCCCCCCCGACCCGACGGAGCTGCCATCCCAGAACCGGGCCGTGGGGCGGGGGTGGCACCATGGGCAGCCTGCCAGAGCCGCTCTCACTGACCCGGGGAGATCGGGGTGACCCAGTGGGAGGGGTTCACACGCTGGCCTAGCTCCATCCCCCATTCCTGCCCAGCCCCAGAGCTCAACAAGGGCCCCACAGCCCCAGATACCCTGGGTCTGCCCACGTCCCACGAGAGTCCGACAGGGGAGGGGGTGTCCGGAGCCCAGAGGCAGGTCCAAGGACACCCGGCCAGTCTGTACCCCCCTTGCTGGGGCAGGATCGTCCCCCCAGTCTGTTCCCTCAGATCCCCCGTCACCGTGTGCACCCCGAGCTCCCCCCCACCTGCTGGCTGACGTGCTCGACAGCACCCCTTGCTGGGGGTCAGAGGGACGCGGGGGGGGGAGGGGCGGACGCAGCGGGGGGGGGGAACCGGTAAATCCTGGGACAGAATCAACAGAGCGAAGGAGGAAAGAGCGGCTCAGACAGACGGAGCCTCCCGCCCCCCGCCCCGTCTGCCCCTCACCCCCCAGGAGACCCTGCCTGGACCAGCAGGGCCCCAGGTCTCAGGCAGGGACTCAGACCCAGGGTCGGGCTGGGGCCTGGAGCCGGCCCGAAGGCCAACGCCGGCACAGACCCCCGCACCCCAGCAGTGCCATGGCCACTAGCCCGGCCAGGAGGGAACTAGCCCGAGGCGCTGGGCGAGCAGGGCAGGGAATCGCTGCGGGAGCTGCAGTGGGGCACGATGGGGGCCCACAGAGGACGGAGGCCATGGGGTGGGCACAGCGGAGGCAGAACGGAGCCGGGAGGGCGAGACGGGCAGAGAGCAGACACAGGACGCGCTGATGGCAGGGGTCGGGCGTCGTTTGGAAGCCGACAGGCAGCGTCCAGCCCAGCTGTGGCGTGGCTGGAGCAGCCCCTGCAGGACAGAGGCCCCGGGGTGCGGCTGGGCCCTGCACAGCGCCGAGCGCAGAGGGACGTGGCTGCAGACAGTGAAGTAGCAGAGCCCGCACGGGGAGGGGATTGGTGCGGGCAGTGACAGGACAGCCGGGTCTGACCCACACTGCAGACAGGTGGGGGCGACTCGCCTGGGAGCTGGCTGGGGCTTGTCTACACTAACCGCTGCAGGCTCCGTGCAGATGACTCCTGTCCGAGGGGAGAGCTTCTCCCGCCGGCGGAGGATCCCTGCCCCGAGAGGCGGTGGGTGCTGACCTCCCCATCTCCGCACAGAGCGCTGGGCTCTCCAGGCCGCGGCCGGGGACCGACACACCCGACTGCTGTGCCAACGCTGCCCGGTGTCCCTGCTCCATCTCGGGACGAGGGTGTGACGCTGGCTAAGCAGACGCAGCAGCTCGGGCTAGAGCCGCAGGCAGGTCAGTGGGTGCGAGGGTGGCAGGAGCGGCACAGCTCATGGGGCGTTCACACCGTGCACTCCTCGGTGTGGATTATCTCCCCTGGTCTGTAACTCGCTGGTCTGCGTTAGGTACACCCTGTGCTGAACTGTTCCCAGATCCATAGGCGTGCACACGGGGTGTGCTGGGTGTGCCCACGCACACCCTAATGTAGGGGTATCAAACATCCGACTCGCGAACCTTTTCGATGTGTCCCGCGGCGCCATCTCGCTGGAGGGTAGAGCTGCTGCCAAGAGATTGGAGGGCGCGTGACTTTTCGGAGGTCGGAAGAGAGAGCGATCTGCCACCGAAAAGAAGGAGCTTCTAGATTTTGTGGGGGATGGGAACACGCCGTGATCTGCCGCCGAAATACCGTTCCTTGGGATATTTCCCGGCGCAGACTACGACACGGCGAGAATTCCACCAGCGGGTAATTCAAATACAGAACATGAAAAGTCCCTGAAGAGTTCCCAGGATTGGCCCATGTGACTCTGGACTCCATTTTAGTTCTTGTAACTTCCCACAAGCCGCATGGCCAGGCACAGAGGGTTTATAACATCAAACCACAGAAACTATTCTGCCTTCTATCCTGAGCTTCAGTCACCTACCCACCTCTGGATCAAGTCACCTGCAACTGAAGCTGTGTAACAAAGGACTGAGACCAGCCAGGTGTTGGGTGCACACCAGAGGAGACTGTACAAGCTGCAACTCCACAATTCTTCTAGAACCTGATGTACATGGACTTTCAATCATGTGTGTGTATCTGATTGCTCTAATCCGTTAACATTTCTCTCATGGTTTGTTTCTTTCTGTTTACAATAAACCTTTAGTTTAGTTACTAAAGGATTGGCTGGCAGCGTGGGATTTTGGGTAAGATCCAAACTTACATTGCTCTGGTGCTGTGGCTGACCCCTTGAGATCAGAGGGAACCTTTGTAGTAAAGAGCAGAGAGTTAAATAACTGGTCTCTTTACTGGACCTAGTGCTGATTTGGGAGCCTGGAGCTGCAATGCAGTAAAGGGGCTGTGTGTATTTGTGGACTGGCTTCTGTGGGGATTCAGAAGTGCAGTTTGTGCCTGGTTGGGAAGCCTGACTTCAGTGTCACCCACCAGTGCTGGGAGAATCTGCTCTCCGTTTGCAGCCTGCCCAGACCTTGGTATTTTCAGGTAGCTGCCCTGGGCACAGACGGGTCACACACACCCTAATGAAATGTGCTGCGCACGCCTCTGCCCAGCTCGACAGGTGTGTAAGCGTCCAGGTGTGAACTGACGGGTGTGTAAACGTGCCTGAGCCCCAGTGCAGGATGTTTGTGACGCTCACGTGTATTTACAGGACCTTTGCCCATCACCCGGGACTGGCCCTTAGAGCTGTGGAGAGAGCAGCAGGGGAACTTCAAAGCAAGGGCCGGGAAGCCACAAAGGAAATTCCCAGCCCGTCTGCATTGGCTACTCAGCCCAGCCCAGGGGTGACGCTGCCTGTCAGCTCCTCTGCTGGGAACCAGATCTACACACCCGGGTTGGAGGGAATGACCCTGCGTCTCTGCACGGATGGATTCTGACCGGGAGATTCTGAGCGAAAGGACAGAGGCCCCAGAACCATTTTGGGCAACACTGGGAGACTCATGGGAAACTAGCAGCTGGGCCATCGCTGCTGCCGTTTGGACTGACAAATGCTGGCTCCCCTATACCGTGTGTTACCAGAAACTGGCTGCAGAGCCAAGGGCCGTGTCTGCGGCTCCTCCGTAAGCCGGGCGCAGTGACCCAGGCGTCGCATCGGTTCCTGGCTGGGTGAAATCTAGTGACAGACCAAACCAGCAGCACGTCCTGTGCCCTGTTTTCTGACAGTCTGACCTGAGACTGGCACTCACAGCTGTGAGCCGGGCCAGACAGCGGGACAAGGGGACCCCTGGGGTCTGGCACGTTGAAGGGTCCCCGAGGGGCTGTCCCGGAGCTGGGGGCGCAGCACAGGGCCGGTGGCTCCGTGACACCCTCCCCAGCTGGGAGCTGGCGGTGCCGGGGGTGGGGCGGCTGCGATGCCAGGGCAGAGCTGAGCTGCAGATACTCTCCCAAGGAATGAAACGGCAAATATCAGCACGAGGAAGAGAGCGAAGGAGGAAGCAGCTGGGCAGACACAGCTCCCCTCCCCCGCAGGGCTGCCCAGCCGCGGGTGCAGCAACAGGACAAAGTCCCTGGTACCCGGCAGAGACACGGCACCTCCGGCTGCCTGGGCACGTGGCAGGCGCCCATTCGCAGCCCCTGCTCTGCCCTGCTCTGTCAGCGTCCGTGACACGGGACAGGCTCAGGTCAGAGCCGGCAGCGTAGAGCTGCTGGGCCGGGCTGATCACGGGGGTCAGGCCCGTGTGGAGCAAACACGAGCCGGTCACGCACCTCGACAGGGCAGGGAGAGCCCCACGCACCCGTCACCAAATAGCCAGAGCTGGCGTCAGAGGACAGGGCCGCCCTGGGGTGCGGGGATCCGGCCTCCTGCAGGACCCAGCCGGAAAGGCACTGGTGTGCACGGCCCAGCTCCGCTCTGCAGGAAGATCCGGGGTCTATGGCTGAGCCAGGCTGAGCCGGGAGCTGCTCAAGGTCGGATCAGACACAGCAGCGGGTGTGAGGATGTTCCAGGCCCGTCGCTAGAAGCTGGGGCAGGTGCTGAGAAGCCCCCGGCTGAGCTGTGGGACTCTTTGTGACGACTGATTCCTGGGCATTAAATCCGGGGGCAGAGAAGGGCCACAGAAGGGCTGCAGGAAATGCCTTGCAGGAGCGACCGGCAGAGCTGGACGTGTGCGGCGTGTCAGAGCCGGGGGTGGCTGAGAACAGCACAGCAGCACCTGTGTGCGGAGAACGCACCAGGCACGGGAGAGCTCCCGTCTAGCGCACAAAGGCCGGACACGGGACGGCTGGACGTCGAAGGCAGACACGGCCCAGCTGGGAAAGGCCCAGACTGGGCCCAGCGAGGGCCACTGGCCACTGGGCTGAGCTCCCGAGGGCTGGGCTGGACTCTCCAGCGCAGATCCAGGCTGGGGCCTCTCTGGAAGATGCTTCCCCCAGTGCAAGTTCTGGGGTCGGCCCCGGGGTAACTGGGGAGTCTCTGGCCTGGCCTGTGCAGGAAGCCAGACTAGGCGGTGGAATGGCCCCTGCCGGCTCAAAGGCAGAGTCTGTTAATGATTTACTGACCGGTCACAGCCTGCCTGTTACCGCCAAACCAGAGCCGCTTTGTCCGCAGGTTCCTGGCAAACGGGGTGTGCGGGGAGGGGTGATTAGCAGACGGGCTCAGGGGAACAGGCACACGCAGGGTGCAAAGAGCGGCCGCAGGAGCTGTTCTAGGGGTTATAAGCCACCCGCTGTCCTGCCCGGCTCTCCAGGCCCCTCGACCCACCAGGGGCACTGCCGGGGCAGAGATTCTCCGCCCAGGAGGCAGCAGCTGCCCTGAGCTCCTGCTTCCCCCAGGAAGTTACCCATTAACCCCTCGCCTGCTTCTCCAGGGACTTTCCTATCAACGGGGAGACCAAATCTCCAGAGTTTCCCGGGCCTGGGCCCGCTGGGGAGGCGATACCGGGGCTCACAGAGGGAGGGGCTCACAGCTCCCAGCTACCGGGGTGGGGGGCACAGGACATGGAGGAGACGGTTCCCTGGGGTGATCTGAGGGGGGCTTAGAGACGCTGTGGGCTGGCAGTGCCACCCCCCATAGGGTGTCTCACTGGGGCCTCTCCCTGTCACAGCCTGACCCCAGGGTGGGTCTAGCCAGGCACCGAGGACCCAGCTGCCCCCCACCCCCACCCCAGAGTGACGCTATGGCAGGAAATGTCAGCTGGAAGCAGGGGAACTCGCCAGCCGCCCCTCCCCCGGTGCCGCCAGGAATTCCCCCCCACCTCCGCCAGGTCAAATGGAGAGGAAGGAGGAGGGGGGCAAACATCCAGCACAGCTGGTGGGTCTCTGCTGTTGGGCAAGGACCGCCCCCCCTGCAGGAAGCTCCCCCAGCTCTTCCCATCCCCCTCCCCCGGATCTCAGCCCAGACTCTGCCTGTCAGGGCCTCCACCCCTGCATTGGGCCAGCCGCTCCGAGGAGAACAGGTGTTCGCAGCGTCCAAGCCCCGGCCCAGCTGCAGGGCTCTGTGCTATGGGGCCAGGGGTCGGGCTGGGGGCTCTGGGGGCAGAGAGGGGCTGCCCATGGGTTGGGTGCCTGGCTGGGCTGCATGGCCTGGGCACCGCCCTGGGGCAGACGCTAGATCCAGGAGTCGATCTGCCCTATGCCAGGGTGGATTTGCCCCATTGCACGGCAGAGACACCGACCAAAGCCGGGCCCATCGCACCAGGCGCTGCACAGACACGCTGAGATGGTCCCTGCCCTGAAGAGCTCCCAGTGCAAACAGCCGAAGGCAGGATCAGTCTCCACGTTACCTGGGAACCGGGCTAGGAGAGGGGCAGGGACTGGCCCAGGGCACCCAGGGAGCCAGCGGCAGAGCTGGGAATTGAACCCAGGAGTCCGGGCTCCCACAGCACAAGAAGATGAAGCCCCAGTTTCTCGGCAGGTTCCCAGCCAGGCAGGGCCCAGGGGCGATGGATGGGCAGAGATAAGAAGGGGGCAGTCGAGGGGCAGAGGGCGCAGAGCGGTTCCAACCTAGGCAGGTGGTGCGCAGAGATGGCCGGGGTCACACAGAAGAAAGCAGACCCGGCCGGAGGAGGCTGGAGCCCAGAGGCCCCGGTGAGGGGCTGACAGAGCAGGGAGCCGGGAGGCGGAGGTGCAGTCAGGGATACTCACAGAGCAGGTGGAGCACACGGCGGGGGGGTTAGTGGGGGCAGGACCCTCCCCCCTCCGGCAGCCGGCACAAGGAGTCCAGCCACCCTCGCACCATCTCGTGATCCGCACAGGGACGTGCGAGAGCCTTCGCCCCCCCAAAGGCGGCTGGGCCGGGTGCAGAGACTCAACTTCCTTCTGCAACCACTGCCCCGGGAACGGGCCCCATGGGCTTAGTCAGGGATGGGGCAGCCTGACCCCCCAAGAGCTCCCAGCGTCCCCGTCAGCCCCAGCAGCAGGGCTCCCTCTGCCCGCAGTTACCAGGGGGGGGGAATACAAACAGCCCCGCGCGCCCCTGGAAGTCGAGACACAAACTGATCCCAGCCCCTGGCTTCCCAGCAGCGACAGGCCCGGCTCCATGTGGCACCGGGGGGGGGGGCTGCCCCCAGATCCCTGCCCCACAGCCCCCGTCTATCTCCTGATCCCAACCGCACCCCACTGGGGACCGGGGAGCAGCACTAGGGCGTGCGAGGGTCTTTGCACCGATCACACTGCAAGATGGGCACTGGGGTGGGGTGGGGCAGGGTGTGCTAGAGATAAACCGCCCCCCCAGAGGGGACAGCGGCTGATAGAGACCTGGGGGCCCAGAGTCTGTGGGGAGGGGGGGACCCCGCAGCCGAATACAGAACCTTGATCTCAGCCTCAGTGGTCCTGATCCTGACCGCAGGCTTGGATGCAGGAATGGAGCTGGGGGAGCGTCCCAGAGAAGGAGAAGGGGAGAATCTGCCCCCCTCGCCCCATATCCCAGCATCCCCAAGCACATCACAGACGCACGGACTGCACACGAGGGGGGAGGGGCTGTGGCTCAACCCCGGCTCAGACATCCCCCCACAGCTCCCTCCCCACCCCACCCCCAACATGGACCCTTCTCCCCTCCCCCACTGCCCCCCAACACCAGACATTTCCCTCTCCCAGTGTTGGGGGCTGCGCCCCAGAACTCCAGGAGTGGAGCCAGTGCCAACCCTCCCCCCCCCGCAGCCCGTCCCTCCCCAGGCAGAGCCGCCAGTGCCAGCTCCCCGGGGGCAGCACGACCCAGCCCTGCCATGGAGACGCCTCCCCAGGCAGGTTAACCTCATTGGGGATGGCAGGGCAGGGACAGGGGCAGAGATCCTGGGATGGGGGGAGGCACCAAGGGGGTCTGGTGAGGCTACGGGGGAAGGGGGCCCTGGGGTGGGGGGTCACTGAGACACCAGGATGTGGTGGGGGGCACCAGGGACACTGGGGACACCGGGCAGAGTGGGGGGAACTGCGCCCCACAGCCTGACTCCTGTGTGCCCAGAGTGGTGTCGATGCAGGGAGCAGGAGGGGGAGCTCCCCCCACATCACACTCAGCCCCTCCCCAGCGTGTGTCCCCAGCCCCAGGGAATCTCAGGGTCTCCGGCCCAGCCCTGGGCGCTTTGCTGCAGCTGCTAGTGAGGGGCCGGGTCGCACTCAGCGGCCAGGAACTGAGCTGAGACCCAGCAAATTCATTTCACCCAGGGCCCCTGAATGGGCATCGGCGGGAACGGCAGGTTCTGGTGGGTGCTGGGAAGCCCAGGATTCCCCCCATGCCCAGAGCGGCTCAACCCAACCCGCTGGCACAGCTGGCACTGCCAGGGAGAGCCGGGGCCAGGAGGCCAGTGGCAGGATGGGGGGGCAGAGCCCCACATCTCTGGGGGGCACCATCTCCCAGGGAGCCGGGGTCCCCGGACACCCCGTACTGGGCAGTGTCTGTGTTTGGGGGCAGGTTCCCCCCGTCCTAGGTGGGCTCATCCCCCAGGGGAGACGGCCAGAACCCCATCGCTGAGGCAGAGATAGGGTGTGGGGCGGGGGCCTGGCCCAGGGTCAGCGCAGCTCCCGGGGGTGACACTTACCGTAGACGCGCAGACCCACTGTGATGATGCGGGAAGAACCATTGTTCAGATCCACCTGCACCGTGTAGTTCCCGGTGTCGCTGAGCGTTAACCCCGCGATGTTCAGGGCGCAGCCGGGCCCCGCTGTCTCCCGCCCCGTGTGGGCCGGGCCGTTGTTCTGTGGGGGGGTGTTTGGGATGTAAGTGAAAATCCGTCTGTTCTCATCAGTGATCGCGGATCGGAACCACTTGCAGAGCAACACGTTCTGTGCAGGCGGCTGCGGGGCCAGGCTGACGTCCCCGCCCACCGCGGGGCTCGGCGGGGTGATGAGGATGGGCTGGGCCGGCGCCGGCTGGAGGCAGGAGCTCAGGACGGAGGCTGCGGGGGAAGCAGAGGCCGGAGCCTGGGGGGTCAGTGGGTCTGTGGGGACACGACCAGCGACCGCCCTGCCAGGGGAGACCCACCAGCCGTGGGGCACGGAGCAGACCTGGGCTGGTCCAGACCCGGCCTCCCAGAGCGCGGC
Organism: Emydura macquarii macquarii; assembly: GCF_026122565.2. Taxonomy (NCBI): domain Eukaryota; kingdom Metazoa; phylum Chordata; order Testudines; family Chelidae; genus Emydura; species Emydura macquarii. The sequence goes on from NW_027132859.1 coordinate 37,967, forward strand.
ACCGCCTGGGGGGACCTGCCCGGCCCCTGGGAACGGGACCCCCAGGCTGGGTCTGCGCCGGGGACACGGAGGCAGCGACGTCGCGATGGCGACAGCATCGTCCTGCAAGGGAGCCCAGCAGGTGCGTGCAGCGGGTCTGGGCGCGTCCGTGCCGGGTGCGGGTCTCGGGGCCCAGCTCTGCCTGTCGCTGCCCAGTGGCAGGTGCTGCCGATGGCTCCGTGGAGATGGGGGGATAGAAACGACGATGCAAACTCAGGGCACCCGGGCACCAGCTGCCAGGCAGACGGGGCACCCCTGGGGGCGGGGCAGGCTCCCTGGGTGCGCAGGGGACCCAATCTGGAGCTAACACCCCCGAGGGTGACCCCGCCCTCTGCCCCACAGCTGCCGGGCCCCCCCGCCCGGCTAGCACCTGCCAGCAGCAGCCCCACCCAGGGGCCGCCCCACGCGGGGGGGTCCCAGCTCCCGGGCAGGCGCCCCATGGCCCTTCCCCTCCCGGGGGTCGCTACTGCGGTGCCTTGCACAGAGCCCGGCGCGGGGCCGACCGGACGCCTGGGTTCTCTCGGGAGCGGCTGTGCCAGCGGCCGGGCTCTGAGCCGCGGGGCGGAGACTAGGCCGCCCTCGGGCGGGGATCCCTCCCCCGCCCCGCTGGGAGCGACCTGGCACCGAAGGGGGGGGGGCGTTCGAGCAGGGGCAGCTGGGAGCCGGGGGGCCGGGCCCGGGCTACGTGGAGGTCTCGGGGGCCCCTGGGCTGTGGCTGGGCCGGGCACCGGCAGCAGCGCCAACACGCCGGTCCGGCCGGCAGCTCGGCACACTCAGCCCGGCCGTGTCGGCACCGGGGCAGCTCGCAGGGACACACTGGCAGACTGGGGGCGGACAGATTTGGTGCCCGTCTCTGTTTCTGGCACTTCCGATGCCAGATGAGGAAACCTGCGACCCCGCAGCACCGCCGCAAAACTCTCCCTGCTTCTGAATGACTTTGTCATTTGTGCTTTGTTCTGTGTTTAGTTAGTTGACCTGTTCTTCACACTCCTGCTTCTCTTTCCCAATTCTGTTTTTACAGCCACTTGCCACCATTTCAACTCCTTTCGATTTTCCTCAGCAGGATTTCAGTTCATGCACCGTTCACACACGTCACTTGCAGTAATCTGCCTTTAACTCGGGGTCCAAGTTGCTGTTTTCATTCCCACATGGGAGTTTCATTTTACACTGGTACCAAGTCCTCCGTCTGTATTCACCTCCTGCACCACATCCCTGCTCCACTTACCGCTACAGCAAAGATTTCCTCTGCTCTTCTGTGTCCCAGGAGTAGCTGCCCCAAGACGCTTACAGTTCAGTTCCTGGAAATGTTCTCTCTGCCTCCCGCCCTGAGATGACACACTGACACACACTGACACATACTCTCACACACAGTGATACATACTGACACACACTGACACACACTCACACACACTCTGACACACAGACACATACTCACACATACTCACACACACTGACACATATTGATACACTCACACATATTCACACATACACACACTGACATACTTACACACACACACTCACACACACATTCACACACACACTGACTGACACATATTGACACACTCACGCATATTCACACATACACACACTGACACACACTGACATACTGACACACACTCACACACACTGACACATACTTACACACACACACTCACACATACTGACTCAATCTGGGGCTAGCTGAAATCCACCATTTCTATTCAGTTCTCTATTTTGACAGTCTCTGTAATCTCCCACACCATTTCACTGTCCAATCACCCTGCTGGCCAGGCGGGCGGAGTACTGCCCTGCTGCTGTATTGCTGTTCATGAAGCGTGGAGTACGAGCCCCAGACAGGCCATTTTATATTTCCTTCATTTGAAAGTTTTCCATCACTGGGTGATATGCTCCCGTTCATGTATCGCGCCCGTCCCCAGCAGGCCGACCTAGTCTGTTCTTACCATGAGTGTGTTCCCTGGTATTACTTTATCCCATTCCTTAGCCTCCTTCGTCCATGTTTCAGTTTTGCTACTACACCAAGAACGAGGTTTTCTTCTAATTTTCAAACCTTTATTATTGTATCCAAATACACAACCGAGAACCAAGATCGATCAGACGTGTCTTCAAAACCAGCTGTGTAAAGCTATGATCCAGCGTTATCAACATCTTTTTTCCTCTAATGACCTGTACAGTGATAGCAAACTTCCCTGTTTCCATTGATATGCCAGATACGTTACGCCAAGAACACCCAGACATTTATCTAAATACAACAATGACACAACTAGAACTTCTCAAGAACCACAGCAAGTACAATCTGAAACAGACAGATCTCCGTCCCAGCAGTAACTCCACTTCTTGCCTGACACACACCTAGGGTGAGTGTTTGCGGTGTAAATAACTAACCTACGGCGCAGTGACATGCAGCCGCACAGTGAGCAGACAGGGAAAGGAGGACGTGCTGACACTAATCAGAACGACATCCTAAACAGAGCAAACTTCAAAGGTGTGACCCTCGTCCATGGACTCAGCTCCCCTGGAGCACCCAGAACGTTGGAGCAGGAGCTGCTGGTTTAGCCGTTGGGATGCCGCTGCCTTTAAGAACCCAGCTCTGGCAAGCGAGTGCTGAGTCGCCCTGAGACACAGACACATGAGAGCAGAAACAAAACAGCCCCTCAGCCCCCCCACCCCACCCCATGTTTGCAAAGGGGGCAGGTCACAGGAGGCTCATCCCAGCGGGTCACTGTGACCCCCTCTGCCCCTCCCTGGGCTGGGGTTTTGCCTCTGCCACGAGCTGGCAGCGCCTCGCCCTGCGCTAACCCCGGCTCATTACCCCCCGTCCCTGATTTTGGTCCTCAGCCCCTCCCCTACTCCCGCCTCCATCGGCTTCACCCCCAGGCCAGTAAAATTCTGTCCCCGGATTAGATCCTGCCCGTCCCCGCCTCCAGTGTGCGCCCTTTGCCCCTTTCAGCCCCTCTAAACAGCGGGAAACGGAGTCTGATCCCTGTGCGCACGCTCAGCACAGCCCGAATCACCACCTCTGTCTGCCCACACTTTGTGGTGCAACACCGGCAGCTCGGCACACGCAGCCCGGCTGTGTCGGCACCGGGAGCAGCTCACAGGGACACACTCGCCCAGCCAGGTCTGTGCAGCGCCGGGCACAGCGGCCCCGATCCGGGCTGGGGTCTCTCGGTCTCTGTGACACGCCTGTCCGGGCTGGGAACTGGCACTCCCGGGCCCAGGCGATGCCAGAGGCTGCCCTGGCCCAGACTGGCCGGGCTGGTTCACAGGCGGGCACGAAGCTGTCAGGGGGGAGAGGCCCTGTGCGGGGGGAGGGGGGGTCATTATCTCCCCTCCCCCACCAGCTGCGGACCCTGGGGTTTGTTTCCAGGGAAACAGGGGGGGTTTCCTCCCATTATGATTCCCTGCGCTGCTCCCCCACCCCCGCGTGTGTCATCGCTGCTCAGATCTCACCTCTCCGAACAGGATCCAGCCCAACCCCGGGTGCCCCCAGTTCTCTCCACCCCCAACCCCTCGGTGCCCCCTGCCCGCTCCCGCGCCCCTTGCCCTCTGTCCCCTCAAGCCGCACAACTGGCGCCATCAAGGGCAGGTCCCAGCCTGGGATCCCTCGGGAGGTTATTCTGGCTGCTCTCCTGCCCCGGGGAGGGGGGACAATGAAGGACCCGGGCAGGGTGAGTGGCTCAGATCCACCCCCCAGAGAGCACAGCTGAGCCCTGGCCTGGGAACCCCCGAACCTGCTGCTGCTATGGGGCACCCGGAGCTCACAGCCCCACAGCGCCACCCAGGGGCCAGCGGGGGATGGGGACGAGGGGGGGTGGCAGCACCCAGGGCATGGGAGTCCTGCTGTGCCCCTCCTGCCTCATCCGGAGGGGGGGACACCGACTCCTGGGGTCAGGGTCCCACCTCACCCCACAGCTGGCCCTGTGTCCCCCAGCGCAGCTCCTGGGGAACTGGGTCTCCTGGGACTCCTGTATCTCTCCTGGCCCTGGGAGGGGGGAGGGGTCTAGCGGTTAGAGCAGTGGCAGGTCTGGGGCCAGGACTCCTGGGTTCTATCCCGGCTCTCGGTGTCATTCCCCTTGCTGGGGGTGCCCGGGCTGGCGGGACGGCTCTGGAATGGGGAAGCCCTGGGGCACTGCAGGCTCTGGGCGTCGGCCCAGCAGTAACCGCTCTGCACTAATCCTTCCTGCTCGGTTCCCGGCAGAGCCGTCAGGGTGACAGGACGATGGGTGCCCCCCACTGGGCCCAACCGCAGCCAATGGGCACCGGGCGGGCACCGGGACGGCAGCCGCCGGGTATAAAGGCTGCGGCAGCCCCCAGACAGCGCTGCCCAAATGGAGCAACTCTCGCGTCTCTTCCTGCTGCTGCTGTCTGTAGGCATGGCCGCCAGCTGGCCCCACGTGCCAGGTGAGAAGGGATGGGGGGCCCTGTGTAGCCAACCCCCAGGCCACGCCCCACCCCAGAGCCAGCTGCATCTCAGCACCGGCGAGGGATCCTTGTGTGAGCAGCCCCTGTGCCCAGCCCAGAGGGGCCGCGTCTCAGCGCTGGTAGCGTTTAGCTTCCTTTCTCCGGTGGGGGACCCGACGCGGAGGGGGAGCCGAGCCCAACCCGCAGGCAGGGGACCGGAGCAGGCGTCTGCGAGTGCCCAGGTCAGTGTCCCCGCCAGCTGGGGTGAGGGGGGGGGGTGCCGTACACCCCTGCACCTGGTGACGTCTCCTGTCATTTCAGGCCGGTCGGGGTCACGGCGCCAGCTCGGAGGAGATCTTGGGGCCGGGGCCAGACACAAAGGGCGGTGCCCCTGCAACGGCATCGCCCCCCAGGGGCAGGGCAGGGGTGAGAGCAGCTCCCAGCGTCCGGGGATCAGGGTCGGGGGCGGGGCCAGAGATTCGGGTCTCGGGGTGATAGGGGCAGAGAACCGGCCTCAGGGAATGGGGGGAACTGGGGGAGGGGACAGGGGCTGGGGTCTCGTCACAGGGTGCAAGGAATGGGGCTTGGGACAGGGGCTGGGCAGGGACTGGGGCTGGCACTGAGGGAGGGACTGGGGCTGGTAGCGGGGTGCAGAGAAGGTGGGGACGGGTGGGGACGGGTCCCGGGTTTGGGGTCTGGCAATGAGGGGCTCTGGGGTCTAGGGGGGAGTACGAGACACTCCTGCTAACACCCCCCGTCTCTCCCGCAGGGCGTCACCCCCAGGGCAGGGGCCGAGGGCGCCAGCAGCACAGGCGCAGACAGCAGCGGTGCCGCGAGTTCCCGACCCGGTGCCGGCAGCAGAGCCTGGCAAAGGGGCTGCTGCTGCCCCTCTAGCTGCCCTGCCCGGGGCTCGTGGGGCGCTGAGTGGAGCCAGCGGGGGCGTGTCGCCATTGCCCCCTCAATAAAACCCCGGTCGAGGGGACGCTCCCGTCTCGTGTCCGTGAGCGGCTCCTTCACCCCCACCTCTGAACCCACTGGCAGGGGCAAAACCGCCCACTGACGCCTCCTTCTGAGGGCTGCCCCAAACCCTCCCCCCTGCTCCCAACAGCACTCGGGGGTGGGGGGATCAGCTGTCACTCACCCCTGGGAGCATTAACCCTGAAGCCTAATGATGCCAGCAGATGGGCCTTCCCCAGCCACAGGTACCCAGACCTGGCCAGTGGTGGCTGGGGGAAGGGCTGCCCCCATGCGGGTGGGGGAGGAGGGCTGGGAGCACAGCTCCGAGACACCCCAGTTGGTCACTGCTGTAACTGCTAATTAGCTGCTCACAAAGTCTCTCCACGCTGGGATCCTGAGAACTAATAAACCCTCTGATCCCCCCGCGGGCTGGGAATCGCCTCTGGCTGCAAGGTGGGTACCTGGCTCCACTGGAGGCATGGACGAGCTCTCCAGGGGCCCATCCAGGGGACCCACAGGGGGGTTCAGGCAGAGCAGGGCCCCCGAGGCGGCAGACTGACGCACTAGAGTCCTGGCGACTGCGCCCCGAGTGGCTCCAGACCCTGTGCCCGGGGCCCATCACACGTGGCAGCAGAGGGGGCTGGAGGGACCCGTGGGCGAGCGCGTCGGGCAGGCAGTGCTGCGGGAGCAGTGGGGGGCGTTAGCGGGAACGGCGGGAGATGCGGTGCCAGCATCTCCGTAGGAAGCACATTGTGCAGAGGGGAGGCTCACCAGGGCGCAGCTGGATGACCCCACCCAGACGGGGTTTCCAGGGGTCTGGGAGCAGCCAAGCGGCCGGCAGGGTCCTCAAGACGCACGGGTGTGTGAGGGCTGCACATCGACCGACCCAGCAATGACAGAGCGAGAGCCGCAGAGACGCAAAGGCAGCGTGGGAGGAAGGAGAAGGAGAGGCAGAGGCGGCAGGACCTGGAGCTGGCTGAGAGCAGAGGCGGGGCCGTGGGCAGCGGGAGAGACCCCGGGGGGCAGCTCCGCAGGGCACAGAGACGCTAACTTGCTGCCCCGTTGGAGGGGGAGGGGCACAGGTGCTACCTCACGGCCTGCGAGAAGGTTGTAACCTGCCCCGGGGCCCTGCAGATTGGCTGCGGCACCTGACCCCCTCCTGGGGCAAGAGCCATCGGGCTGTTCAGACAGACAGACGGACGGACGGGTGGGCCTGGGGTTAGAGCGGGTCGAGGAGGCTCTGCTGCTCCGGTCTGAGCTGACCCCCGAGGCCTCCCAGGAGAGATTCCGGGGTGGGCGAAAGCCCCCGGGGGTGACCTGCCTGGGCCCCACCCCTGCTAGGAGATCCCAGCAGCCAATGGGGCACTGGAGCCAGGCTGTTCGCGGGGAGGGCGGAATCGAACTGGCGGGTGGGGAGGTTTAATGGACCCTGCAGTTGATGCTGAAGGACTTTTATGGCCAGCGCCCCAGGACTGGGACAAGTACCTGCCCCCCTGCTGGTCACATACCGGGAGGTGCCCCAGGAATGCACGGGGCTCTGCCCCTTCCAGTCGCTGTGCGGGAGGAGGGGGAGGGGACCCTGCGCTGGGTGAGGGGTGATGGGAGGCGAAGGCCTCTCCCGAGGGGGAATCGGGGGTGCAGCACGTGCTAGCTTCCAGGAGAAGCTCACTGAGCTCATGGCCTGGCCAGGGAGAACGTAGCCAGGCCAGGGAAGCAGAGTCTGGTACGACTGCACCGCGTGTGCCCCTCCTACGGCACTGGGACTGGGGATGGGCTGCATCCCGCTGCAGAGGAAGATGCTCCAGGCCACCAGGGATGGGCTCTTTAAGGTCGTCGAACAGCTGAGTGCGGGGAGCGCCGTGATGGAGCTGAGTAACCGGGCGCACGGGTACCGGGGTATCACAGCCACACGGGGAGCAGGAGTGTGCCGGGAAGGGGCCGGTGCCGGCCGGGTGTGGCCCGTGGGAGGAGAAGGGGGAAGATCCCCTGTGATTCCTGGGCAGGGGCACAGGCAAAAATCAAAGGAATTCATGAATTGTTTTTAAAATAATTTTTTAAATTAAATTAAGAACAGACACTCATAGAATGAAACTGCGTTCATTCCTAACCCGCCCCCTTCGTAACCCGCTGCAGGGCGCTCCGGAAGAGCCGCTTGACAGAGCCGCTGTCGCTCACTCACTGAGAAAGCCGCTAAAACTGGTGAAACTGTCTTCCAGCCACCTGCCGCTCGTCCTGTTCTTGTTTAAGTCACTTCTCCTCTTACTGTCACTGACAGAAATTGTGATAGAAATTGTCTTTTATGTCACTCGTTTCCTCATCGCCACAATGGAAATCCCACTCCTTTACAGCCGTGTTTCTCAACGACCAATCCCTGCACCGGCGCCGGTCCCTGAGATCCTCCTGGCCCAATTTAGGAAGACAGCAGAAGACAGCAAGATGGTCCCTGCTATCAAAAAGGTTGATAAACGCTGCTTTAAAGTATTCCTTCTTTACCACTGCAACGAAAGTAAGGCCTTTACCTTGCTTGTTCTATAACATTGTCACCAGCTACGAACTCAAGCTATGAGCTCCAGCTACGATCAGGACTGGTAAATACACCTGATCCGCTGCGGAACATTTGGTGTGTGTCTGTGTGTGTGTGTGTGTGAGTGTTAGGTATCAGTTATTAGCTATTAATACAGTTGTGTTTTCTCACAATAAACTGGTATATTGCCCTATGGCCTTGTTCTCTGGAAAAGATCCCTTGTGCCTGGTCCTGCCATTCGGCCTCACGGGGGCACCTGCCACCTCCCAGCGCCTGGTGGCCCAGTTCCCGAGGGGGATGGAGAGCTTTGCCCTGGTGCACAGCGACGATACCTGCGTCTTCAGCCAGAGCTGGGCAGACCCTGTGTCCCGGGTGAGGCGGGGCTGGGTGTCCGGACGGAGGCAGGGCTGACAGTGACGGCAGAGACGGGTAAGGTGGGGATGGCCGAGGTCACAGACCTGGGCCACAAGGTGGGGAGCGGCTGCCTATAGCCCGAGCTGGCTACGGTGGAGGTGAGCAGAGACTGGCCTGTCCCCAGACTGAGACCCAGGTCCAGGCCTTTAGCGGGGGGGGGCGGGTGCTACCGGAGGTTTGTGCCTCACTGCAGCTCCACAGCCCCCATCCCTGAGCTGTGTAGGGAGGGGAGCCAGACAAGGGGGTCTGGACCGAGAGTGTCAGAAAGCCTGTGTGCGCTGACAGAGGATCTGATCCAGGGCCCGGTTCTGGCCAATCCAGGTTTACACAAGCCCTTTATAGTGTTCGCAGACGCCTCAGACACAGGGCTGGTGCGGGGCTGATGCAAACGGACGCCAAGGGGGCAAGGCCCCCAGTGTGTACTGAGCAGACGCTGCTGCCCGGGTGCAGAGCTGTGATGTCACAGAGAAGGAGGCCTGGCCATGGCGGGACTCATGAAACTGCAGCCGTACCTGCTCGGTCGGCGCATCCCTGTGTGCATGGCCCCTCGCCTCTGCCCTGGCGACACCCGATGAAAGGGGCTAACGCCGAGCTCGTGAGATGGAGTCTGACCTGCCAGGATCTCGCTGTGGGGGTGGCCACGTTACGGGCAGGGCCTATGTTAGCGCTGATGCTCTGTCACGGGGGAGAGGGCCCTGAACTTCCCCAGGTCACCGGCTGAGATGACCCTGTTCAGTTTGGTCTCAAAGGGGAGAGATGCGCTGAAGTGGAGATGCCCCAGTGTTTCCTCTGAGTGCTATGCGTGCCTCAGTTTCCCCCATGTTACTCATGTGTCGGTGACCCGGGTGTGTGATCCTTGCAGAGGCCACTAGAGGGAGGATGGGTCTTCCCCAGCCACACGTCTGCAGACCTGGCCAGGACCCCCTGGGTCAGACCAGCTGAAACATGGGACTGCCCGGGAAAGAGACAGAGGCCAGGGGAGGGACAAGGGAGGTGTGTCTGGGGGCTGGGAGGAGGGGCTGTCCCCTGGGGTGTGCGGGGAAGCAGGGCACGAGAGGGGCTCAGTCGCTCTCCAGTTGGTCGCTACCGTAACGTCTAATGTATCTGCTCACAAAGTGTGTCTGCGCTGGGATCCTGAGACCTAACAAACCCCCGACTCCCGCGCGGGCTGGGAATCGCCTCTGACTGCAGGTGGGTGCCTGGCCCTTTGGGGGTGTGTAGTGTTCGCCAGGGTCCCATCCAGGAGGTGCTGGGCCAGTCTCTCCCCGCCTGGCTCCGTGGGGCTGAGTGTGGCAGAGCTCGCCAGAGAGGCTATTTGCACCCGGAGCCAGGCCCAGCAACGTCTGCACAAGCGCCGGGGCAGAAGCCGAGGGGGCAAAGCCCCAGTGTGGGGTGTCGTGTTTGTGAGTGTGGGCACGGGAGGGGGATATATCTCGGGGCACCCGGGATCCCTCACCGAGGAGAGCAGCTGCCAGCGCGTTTGTCTGCTGAAGGGAGCGTCAGAGCCAGGCCGGCCGTGGGTCGGGCAGACAGGCTGTGGGGCGCTGAGCCCGCAGGAGCTGCCAGGGCCGTGTTCGGGGCGGCCGGGCTCTGGGAGGCGCGTGCCCGTTTTGTTCTCCATGTAACCCATCGTCCCATGAACTGCAGCGGCTCCTTCTCCACGCGCTGGTCTCTGCGCAATGAACGCAGCCTGTTTGCTCTGATCGAATGGCCGGGGGGGGCACGGGGTGAGCGGCGCTGGTCGGGGGGGCACTGCTAAGCTGGGGGTCCCAGACCTTGGGGGGCAGCGGAGCTGGGGATTCGGCCAGGGTCCAACGGCAGGGGCTGGGTACCCCAGGGGATGCTGGGAAGCTGGGGCCCCTAGCACTGCCCAGGGCTGAGGGGCAGGTTGTGCTGCCCGTGGGGGGGCGCCAGCTGCTGACCTGTGGCAGGGGCAGACAAGGCTCCCTCACGCCAAGACAGCTGGTCTGCGCCCCCTCAGCCCAGGTGTGTTTAAACCCCGCCCAGGCAGGGTCACCCCACCCCAGGGGTCAGGCTGCCCTGCAGGCTGGGCCGTGGCTGCACAGCAGGGGTTCCCAGAGGTCCTAGGGGGCAGCGCGAAGGGGATGGACCACTGGAGGTCCCAGCGCGATGCTGGGGCCAGCAGGGCCCATGAGACCCTGGTGCAAGTGTCTGCCTTGGGGCCCAGCCAGGCTGGGCGCTTGCTGCCACCCCCTCCTGGTGAGCTGGGGGATGGCCCGGCTGGACCCAGCCTGACTCGCATCCCTGTCCTGGGTCTGCAGCAGGACCCGTCTCCATCCGGGGGGCGTGGAGTGTGTGCCGTGAGCCTGGACCCACGGGCAGGGCAGCCCCACAGGGCCCCTCCTGTCAGAGACCGTCCCCCCCCCCCCACCGCACCCGCCCACTTCCCCTTCAGCTGCTAGGGAACAGGGTGTGCATGTGCCTGTGTGTGAGCAGCCTGTGGGTCTGTGTGTGTGACTTTGCCACGTCCTGGGGGGTGTCAGGAAGCCGGGGCTCACACTCCTGCCCAGCCCCCACCCTCCACCCCCTCCCATCGCTGCTGAGCACTGTCAGCGCCTTCCCCCGGTTATTGCTGAACCGATTGCAGCATTTCTGCCCGTTCTCTGCACCATCTGCAGCTGGGAACGGGGGGGGGGAGAGGCAGAGCTGGGGGTTGAGCCATTGGCTGGATGTTCCCAAGTCACCAGAAGCCAAAGTGTTCCCAGCGTGGCACTGTTGTCAGTAGGGGCCAGAGTTAACAGCCAGCTCCAGGGACAGGGCAGCTCTGGGCTCTCCCACACGATCGGCTCAGGCTCTCTGCAGACTCAGGCTGCGTCGGTTACACCTGGGTCACGGTTTCAGGGGTCTCTGCTAGGCCTCCCAGCATGCACCAGGCTCCTCCTAGTGCTGCTGGCTCGACCTGGGACCTTCCCAGCATGCACTGGGCTGTCCTGGGCCTGACTCTGGCTCGCTGTTCACTCCCCCACAGCTCCTGGCACAGCCTTGGGGACTCATGCCAGGCTGATGTTGAGCCCTGGGCGCTTTGACCCTGCTGGGTGCGAGCTCCCGGCACAGACGGGCAGACACGGGCTCTGGCACGTCCCAAGCGGCCAGGCTTAGTTCACTCAGCGCCCCATGGGGAAGGGAAGAACCGTTCCATTGCTGGTGGGAAATGGGAACGGGGCCGGAACGCAGCCCGGGGGACCCAACCCACCTGGTTTCCCTCTTTGGACGCAGACCCGCTGGTTTCGCTCAGGGCCGTGCAGCCAAGCCAGCGCCCGGGGAGTCAGCGACGCGTCTGACACGGAGCCATGGGGGCGTCAGCAGCTAAACTCGGGGCGCTGGGGATCGGCACAAGCCTGCTAAGGGGGGGAGGAACCGGCTCGGGGAGGAGGCCACGGCTGCGCTGGACGGGGAGTCCCGGGGGTGGAGGGAGGTTACTGCTGGCGTTTCTCACGCCGCGTCCTGGGGCCAGCCTTAGCCAGTGGTTTTATTAACGACCGTGGTACAGGGCGCAGGAGCGTGTGCTGTTACCTGGCAGCTCTGTGCTCCTGTGGAACCAGGGCACAAACCCCGACTCTCTCTGGCTCCCCTGAATCCTCCCCAGCCTCTGCTTGAACAAAACCAAAAGCAATGAAAAGGCAGCGCAGACACACCGAAACCCGGCCAAGAGGGTGACAGGATTCAGGCAACACCCCAGCCTCAGCTCCATGGAAGCTGGGACAAGAATGAGCCAAGCTCCAAAGCAGGGACCGCACTGAACTCTGGGACTGGCAAAGCAGGGGCGCACGGCATGCTGGGAGATCTCTGCTCCTGATGTAAATGGACTAACCCCGGTGAGGGGCCGACAGAGCAGGGAGCCGGGAGGCGGAGGCGCAGCCGGGGATACTCACAGAGCAGGAGGAGGAAGGCGAGGTTTCTGGTGCTGCTGCTGACCCGGCTGGAGGGCAGGGGTGGCCTGGCATCCCCACAGAGCCCCCAGAGTCCCCATCACCCCCAGCAGCAGGACTGCCTCTGCTCCTGTTACTGTGGGGAGAGAAGAAAATACAAATTGAGACACGAACTGATCCCAGCCCCTGGCTTCCCACCAGCGCCGGGCACCGGCTCCATGGGGGCACCGAGGATGACGGGGGAGGGTCTCTGTCCCACAGCCCCCGTCCATCTCCCGATCCCGACCGACCGCACCCGCACTGGGGACCAGGGAGCAGCACCGGACTGGGGCAAGCGGGACTTGAGAGAGGCAATGAATGGCTGGGGCAGTCTGACTATTCTACTTCTCAACTCCAGGGAAGTTATTGTCAAAATCTCCTTTAGCAAAACGTTCTTCTGCCGCCAGTCTGAATTCCCCCGCTGCCCGGCCACGGCTGCGCTAGTCAGGCTGGAGATGCAGCGACACGCTGGGCAGGCATGGCCAGCACTGCCACAGGAATGGAGTCTGGCCCAGCCTCTGCCAGGCTTCGTCCTTCACTTCCCCCCTCCTAGGAAAGAGCAGGCTGCTCGGTCTCCAAAAAGGGGAGACGCTGTGGGGTGGGGAGAGGGAAGGAAGGAACAAGAAACCTCCACCGTTTTCAGCATCTCAAGGTGGGCTCTGCTCCTGCCTCCTCCCTCCTTTCCAGTCTGTCCAGGGGTGGATGTGGGGCTGGGGCCCAAAGGTGGGGTAGGATCAGGCCCAGTGAGTGGGCCCCTCCCCCGATAGAGGGAGAGGACAGATACTTGTGGGCACCCTGTGAATGGCAGCATCGTGCAAGGCCAGGGGGTGGGGTTTGCACTAGGGCGTGCGAGGAACTTTGCACAGATCGCACTGCAAGATGGACACCAGCGGGGGTTGGGGCAGGGTGCGCTAGAGAGAAACCCCCCCAGAGGGGACAGGGACCCATAGAGAGCTGGGGACTGGGGGGCAGCGGGGAGATGGACCCAGGGTCTCTGGGGAGGAAGGGACCCACCAGTCAATACAGAACCATGATCTCAAGCCCCAGTGGCCCCGATCCCGACCGAGGTCAAGGACGCACGGATGGGGCTGGCGAAGCTTCCTAGAGAAGGAGACGGGGGTGAATCTGCCCCCCAAAGTACCCCAGCACCCCACAGCTGTGAAACAAAGGACTGAGACCAGCCAGGTACTGGGTGTGCACCTGAGGGACTGTACAAGCTGCAGCCCCACATTTCTTCTAGAACCTGATGTGTCTGGACTTTCAGTCATGTGTATCTGATTCCAATAACCCTTGAACATTTCGCTCCTGGTTTATTTTTCTTTTTACAATAAACCTTTAGTTTAGATACTAAAGGATTGGCTGCCAGCGTGGGATTTTGGGTAAGATCCAAACTTACATTAATCTGGTGCTGTGGCTGACCCCCTGGGGTCAGGAGAACCTTTTTGGTAAAGACTGGGGAGCGACGAGCTAGGCAGCAGTTCTGCAGAAAAGGACCTGGGGTTACAGTGGACGAGAAGCTGGATATGAGTCAGCAGTGTGCCCTGGGTGCCAGGAAGACTAATGGCATATTGGGCTGTATTAGTAGGAGCATTGCCAGCAGATGGAGGGCTGGGGGGGGGGCTTTGCGGGGTAAGGGCAGGGGCGGGGCAACTGCCCCAGGCTTATAAAAGGCAGCCAGCTGTGAACCAGCTGAGCAGCGAACAGAGGGGTGGCTAACAGAAGGAGAAGGAGGGAGTTTGCCTGGGAGTTCGCCTGCGGAGAGAGCCCACTGCAGGTTCTTGCCTTACAGACATTGCTGAGCAGGAA
>NW_027132860.1:0-5074 GCF_026122565.2 Emydura macquarii macquarii
AATGTGACAGTAAAATTAACTTCTTATTATTTCTGGGAAGTGTCTTCAACCTGTCTTCACGTTCTCCACTCCACTGAAACCGCTCTCACCAGGATCTTTAAAGACCTCTTCCAGGCCGAACCTCAGGGCCTCTCTTCCATCTTCATCCTGTTTGGCTTCTCTGCTGCTTCTCATAATGTTGATCATACCTACTTCCTTGATATCCTGTCCTTAGATTTAAGACTGTCCTTGTGGTTTCCTCATACCTCTGGTTGTTTCTTCTTCTGTGGTCTCATTGGGCTTTGTCTTTGGTCCACTCCTCTTCTCCCTGGGCATTGTCATCCACTCACATAACTTCAGCTAGCAATGCAGACTGGTGACTCACAAATCTGTCTTTCCACACCTGACCATCATGTAATCCCAAATCTCCACTTCTCTCTGACATCTCCTGGATATGTTGCCATAAACTTAAATTTAACATGGCTAAAACTGAACTCCTAGTTTTTCCTCCTGTACTCTACCCCCCCTTGTCTATCACTTCTGACACCGTCATCATTCTCACTATCAGTCAGTCCTTTAACTTGGTTTTATCTCTGATACCTCTTTCAGTGCAGGCCACTTACAAGTTTTGTCAGTTCTTTGTGCATAATGTTTGTGATCCAGCATTTCCTTCAGCCAACACAGATAAAATCCTCATAATTTTTCCTTTTGACTACTGCAACTTCATCTTTCTTGGCCTTTCTGTTACCCACATTGGTCTGGAGCATCTGGGAGGGATACGAAATACACCTGGTGAAATCATCTTCCTTGCCCATTGGTCTCACTATGTTACCCTCTCACTGAATTCAGAGGGTGAGGTTCTGGGACAGCTCCCTGTAGGAGTTGTTGCGGCAAACATCTTAATTACTTTGAAGAGAAAGTTGGACATATTTATGAATGGGATTGTATGATGAGGTTGCTTGTGATGGTGGGGGCAGGAGTTGGCAGCCCTGGGAGTCCATTCTGGTTCATGTCTTATGTTCCTAAATCTCATGTTTCAGGGCTTCAGCTGGTCACCTGCACAGGTCAGGAAGAGATCCCCCCCCCAATGCATTCTGTGGTTGTTTGGGTCTCTTTCCTCTGAAACATCAGGGATGGCCATGACTGGAGATGGGACACTGGACAGGGTGGGCCAGTGTTCTCAGGGAGCCTAGAACGTTCTCTCTGAGGTGCTTGGCTGGCTGGTTCATGCTCAGATGCCCAGGGTCTAGTTGCTCATTATATGTGGGGTTAGGAATGAATTTCCCCCAGGTCAGATTAGCAGTGACCTTGGGTTTTTTTCACTTTTCTCTGCAGCGTGGAGTGCAAGTTACTTGCCGGGATCATCTGGGTCTATCCCAGTTAATCATTTCCCTGCCATTGCAGGGTTCTGGACACTGGTGCACTTTGGTCTCTCCTGTGTCTGTGGCACACAATAATCTAGTCTCCTGTGGGCTGTGATACTTTGGTCTCATTTCGGTTTTTGAATTGCGTGTGTGGGTGCTGGGCAGTGTTGGAGGCCTGTGATAAACAGGAGGTCAGGCTAGATGATCCTTAAACTCCATGACTCAATGATTCCGTCACTAGCTCCCCACTCCCCACTGCAACAAGTTCAAGCTCCTTGTTTTCACTTTTAAGGCCCTTTGCAACTTTGACCCTCCCTATGTATCCGTTCTTTCATCTATCTGAGTCAGCTCCCAACTCCCTCCATTCCACCAACGAGTCCAGTCTTGACCTCCTGCTGCTTGTCCAGTTCTCCCACAGGCATCTTTGGCCTCTTCCATTCTTGCAGCATCAATAAATGTGCAGCTAGACTCCTCATACACGGAAAAATAGGTATTTTAAAGAGTTTGGAAAGATTTTTGGCTAGGCTGGTATTTGGGAATTTCACCCATTGTCCACATTTTTGTAGTAATCTTTGAACAAAATATGCCTTTTGGGGTATCATTTGAAAACTAGTAATTTGCTGGTCAATAATATCATGGTTAAATGAAAGTCGCAGAGTTATATGTAAAGTTATTCAATCCCCCTGTATGATGTTGTTAGCACATGTTCAAAATCACACAGCCCTGCCAAGGAAAAAGTTCTTAAAGAGGTCTGTCCTGAACACAGGAACATGTGCTTACCAGACAAGTCTGGGGAGTAGGTAAACTGGTTTCTCAAAGAGAAAGGACAAGCCAACGACTTTGGCCAGTTGTCATCAAAGTTGATGGCAATCACACATCAAGTGGCCATTCTTTAGCAACAAAGTGGGGCAGAAACAGATCAGTCTGCATTTTAGCAAACAACAGCATGGAACAGCTTTCAGCAGGAGACTCCACATCACCTTCCTCACAGTTGGAGTGAACTTTATCTAGGGGTAGCTCTGAGGAAAATTCATTTCAAAGGGTGACTTTACTATAAAAGTGAGGGGCAAACACACCCCAAGATCAAGGGAGCAGCCCTTTGACCTGGAGGTTAGAGATTCGGACCTGAGAATTTGGTCTGCCTTGTTCCTGGGAACCTGTGCTAAGGACTTTACTTTGAACCAAGTCTAGCTTGTTAATATTTAGCGTTTCATCTTTTTTTCTTGTAA
Organism: Emydura macquarii macquarii; assembly: GCF_026122565.2. Lineage (NCBI taxonomy): Eukaryota > Metazoa > Chordata > Testudines > Chelidae > Emydura > Emydura macquarii. The sequence continues at coordinate 2,573 of NW_027132860.1, forward strand.
CCATTCCTGACATTAATATCTTATATTGTGCTCACTTAAATTCTGTCCCTTTGTAGTTAAATAAAATGTTTTATTTTAATTAAAACTGAGCCAGTGTAGTGTTTACACTGAACTGTGTGGTAACTCCATTGAAAGTAGCAGAGTGTTGAATATTAACCCCTTCCAAGGGCAATGGATCTTTATCTGAAGTGTCCAGGACAGTGCTGGACAGTACAGAACACACATGTTTGGGAATATCCAGGACTGGGACTGTGCTGGGTTCACCCTGCAAGTAGGCCCCAAGACTGGGGAAGCCAGAGTGTGACTGGAGCATTGCTGGCAGGCTGCAGCTACACACAGACACTCAAGCTGTGACCTGCACATTGGCAGGCTGTTTGTCAGAGGCCCAGGTTGGGAGCTACAACAGCAAAGCATTGTGAGGATTCCAAGATTGCAGGGTAGGCAATGAAACAACCTCTCGCTGGTCTGGATTGCACCCCGAAATGTGACAACATGAAAGCTCCCTCAATGACCAGATGATGTGTAGTTCAGCCTGTAGCGTTTTCTTCATTGAATTGGGGAGTATGGAACAGTGACTTTTGGCTGTGGTTATCGGAAGCGAAATACTTGTTTGATCAATAATGCAGTGGCGATTAGAAAAGTTGAAGGCATCTTTATGGAATGAGAAAGAGTTTGGAAGCTTTATGAGTCCTAGATGGCACTGTGGGAACTGAGAAAGAGGAGACTGGTGAACTCTCTGTCTCCTTTCAGGACGTCTGTAAACATCTAATTACAAATGATATTTAGCACAGCAGAGTCATCTGAGAGAACTTCATAACTGACTGTAAGCTGGGGAACACACAGAAATAAGGACGTTAAGAGCCAATGGTTCAGTACGGAAGGCAGAAGCTGGAATTAGCTGAATTTTCAGAGGACTTTAGGACAAAAGGTGGGGCAGCCTCCTCTAATAGATTTGCAGGATGGAAGGAAAAGAGACTGCAGTGGTTCAAGTGGTTCAAGATTGAAAGTTTGTTTTTTTTATCAACAGCAGTTGGTCCAATATATGATAGTACTTCACCCACCTTGTCTCCTTTCATATTCTGGGACCAACACAGCTACAACAACACTGCACACCAGGATTTTTTGAGCATTTTAAACACATTTTCACCATGTATCATGTTACATGTATAAGCCATATGATGCTTTTACTAATCATTTCAATACAATCTTGTGCCAGATTGGGCAAATATTGTGGAAATTCTAGCCAAAAATGTCTTTAACTGGTATGGTGTCAAAATTGGTTGACAGCCAGGTAACTTTGGATGTGCTGTGACCGAAAAGTGCAGGGTTTCTAATGGAGAACTTTTAACACAAGGTCTCTCAGGTTATTCCCTGCATAAAACTGCAAAGAATATGTAGTGCCTCTGTTACTGGGATGGAACGACACAACTATGGCCAAAAATGGCACCATTTCTGCTAGGGGCTCTGATGCTGCTGAACTTTGTTTGGTGCCTGGATGCCATGGTGATTGGCGGCTCTGAAATACCACAGATGGAGAGATGGGTCTGTGGGGGTGTCAGTGAGAAAACTGTGTCTTTGTTCTCTCATTTTAACCTTTGCTTCTTTGATCCTGCTCTTTTTCCCACAGACACTTCTAGGGCCAGGAATCCAGGCCTGGTGGTGCTGGCTGGTTCTGGTTTGGTGTCAGGGGCTGAGCTCTCTGGACCCCTCCTGATTCTCACAGGTAGCTCTGGTTGCTGTGGAGGCAGAGAAGAGAGAACCAGCACCAGAGGTCAGGTCCCCTTTTATTCCCAGGCAGTCTGGGATTGTACAGGGACAGGCTGAGCTGGGCCTGGTGCATGCGGGGGGTTGTACTCAGAACAGGGAGGTCCCTTGCAGGGATCACGGCAGGCTGGGGGATCGCACGTTTGGGGGAATGGAGCAGTGGGTCACTCCAGGCTGGGCATTGGGCTATTTGCCCAGGTCTCAGGAGTGTTATCAGGAGGCTGGTACAAGATGAGCAGTGCTGAGCCTTTACTGTGAGTGGCACTGAGAGGACGACAGACGTACACTGTGTAAATCCCTGGGCCAGGAGAAGTGAATGGGGTGATCGGGGCCCAGCTACAAGTGGCCAGAATGAAAAGGAATGAGACAAAATCCCAAACCAGGAAAATGCAGCAGCAAAGATGCCAAGGCCAGAGTCAGTGCTGAGCTCCCCACCCCACCCACGGGCATGGCCTCTTCACGGCCTTAGTGCTAACGCTCTGCCCTTCCCCAGCAGCCTTCAGCAGTGACCCTAACGCTGTGCCACAAACAGAGCAAATTGAACGTTACATCCCCCTTCCAGGAGCGAGAAACAGAGAAGTTGTTGCTCAATACACAAAGAAAGGATGTGAGTTTCCCTGTGACGGGTGGTACAGACACTTCAGATATGGGGGGTCAGGGGTCCCCATGTCTCAGTTTCTCTTCTACAAAGAGGCAGTGTCTGAAACCTGTGAGTCAGAGGGGCAGCTCCATCAGGTG
>NW_027132861.1:0-51527 GCF_026122565.2 Emydura macquarii macquarii
GCGCTCATATCGTCATATGATCTCTGCTCACTCATCTTGACTAACTTTAATCTTTAACACTCTCAGTATCAAATTATAAAATTTGGAATAGCGTGAGGTTCTGATCCAAAACCCAAATATTCTGGTTCTATAATCCTGCTACGACTACGCCACTGTGATATGACCAGTGCCCAGGGTGGCCACCTGATAATGCCAAGGTCAGGGCATGCTGCAAAAGAAGAGCAGATTCTCCCCACTGGTGGGTGACACTGAAGCCCAGCTTCCCAACCAGCCACAAACTGCTTCCGATTACCCCACACAGGGCATCAAGAAGCCAGTCCACAAATGCCCACAGCCCCCTTTACTGCATTACAGCTCCAGGCTCCCAAATCAGCACCAGGTCCAGTAAAGAGATCAGTTATTTAAACTCTCTGCTCTTTACTAAAAAGGTTCCCTCTGACCCCAAGAGGTCAGCCACAGCACCAGATCAATACGAGTTTGGATCTTACCTAAAATATCACGCTGTCAGCCAATCCTTTAGTATCTAAAACTAAAGGTTTATTGTAAAAAGAAAGAAACAAACCATAAGAGAAATGTTAAAGGGTTAAAGTAAATCACAGATATACAAATGATTAAAAGTCCATACGCATCAGGTTTCTAGAAGAAAGGTGGATTTGCAGGCTTGTATAGTTCTCTCTGGTTCACATCCGATATCTGGATGGGTCTGAGTCCTTCGGTTCAGTTGCAAGATGAATTGGTCCAGAGACAGGTGTATGTCTGCAGACTGGACAGGAGCTAAGACAAAATGGTTTCTCCGGCTTGATCTTATATACCCTCTGTCTTTTGGCCATGTGGCCTGTGAAATTTGCAGGAGCTAAAATGGAGTCCAGAGTCACATGGGCCAATCCTGGTGACTCTTCAGGTGTGCCTGGGGTCCAGTCACGTAAGCAGGTTCTGGTGACTCAGTGGTGATGCTGGCTTCTTTCTCTGGGCCCCTTGTACCTGGGAAGGCCTTAATGGGCCATTACGATGGCCATTGTTCTGTAGCCTTCCTATCTGGGGTGTTGTCCAGGCAGCACAATTTGAAACACAGATATCTCAAATACATCTATAACTTCCATGTCACATATTACACATGAACATAAGTAATATTCTCTTACTTAGCATATCATAACCTCCCTAACCACACCTGACATGGCCTATCCCACATGGATTATTATGATTCTGCCATGCTGATGTCACACAATATACTAACTGCCCCCCCCCCTCAAGCTAGCCCGCATGACAAACCCTTCACCTTCCTCTGTGCTCTCCATTTTCCTCCTTCATCCCACCAGAGGTTGTGAGGCATGGAAGCCCTTTCTTTCCTCCATTTCCCCCGCCTGGAGGTTGCGCGTATTACCGACTGTGTCTCCGACACCCCTTTGGTCAGGAGGGGAGAGTCCAGCGGGAATCAGAGGCTGCTCATTCCTTCTTGGGATCCAATCCCGGCTGTCCCAGCCCCTCTCCCGTCCTGTGGAGAACCAGGCCCTGCAGCCGATGAGGTGACTGTCGCACACACAGAGCAGGGATGATCCCCTCCAGCCAGGGTTAGCAGACACACACGTGCGCGCTCACACCTCTCTGCTCAGTGATAGACAAGTCCACCCTGGTTTTACAGCCCCTCTCCCGGCTCCCCAACTCACCGTGTCTCCAGCACATCCCGTCTACATCATTGGAGAAGTTGTGACCCTGACCTGTTCAGCTGCCGGAACGTCCACTGTGTCCAGGATCCGGTTCTACCAGGACAGTCAGGAAATTGGCTCCAAGGAAGGATACTCACCTCCACACAGTTACATTGACACGCTTCAGCTTTTGCCTGTGTCTGAGTCGCACGCCGGAGTGTACAGCTGCCAGTACTGGAAGGAAGTGTCTGGGCGAGAGATCCCCTCGGAGAACAGCCAACCCATCTCCATAGCAGTGACAGGTGAGACCCTCTTCCCCTGCTGTTCGCTCACCTCGTGGCTCAGTTTCTCTCCCCAATGTAAGGGGTGAGACACAGCCTGGTCACTCACCTGCGGACAGGGAAACACGCTGGGTCAGTTACATTCTGTCTTTCGTCAGTGGCGCTCCCTGAGTCTTTGGAGCAGCTGGGTATTTTGGGGTGTGGTGGGTGGGGGTGTTGTCAGTGATATCAGAAGGGAGGGCGGCTCCCACACAACTCATACAAGTGGCTTCAATTTCTAGCAGCATTTGATCAGCTGGGGGTGTGCAATTCAAATCCAGTGTTAGGGCCAGGATTGTAAAATTCATCAGTAACATAGAAACGTGGAGCCAGGCCAGCAGGGACGAGTGATCGTCTACCCTGACCCCTGTCGAACTCAAGCCATGGAAGAGCCCTGAATTAATCCCTGCTTGGACTAGAGCGGGTCTTTTAGGAAAGACACCCAGAATTGACTGAAAACTCACCCCTGATGGAGAATCCCTCTGCCACCGTCTGGGTGCTGGGAGTCGGGACGGAGGCCGTCTGGCCTGATTATCAGGGCAGGGCAGGAACAGGGAACTATGGCAGGAGCAAGACAGGAACCAGGAGCAGGCTGGGGGTGGACCAGGAAGAGGGATGGAGAAGGATGGCAGGAGTCAGGCAAAGAGCAGGGTCGCATGCAGCAGCAGGACGTCACAGCTGCTCAGCTGCCAACCAGATCGTTTCCTGGCTTTGATAGCGGGTGCCAGGCAGCCAGTTCACAACAAACCTCCAGTGTCCCCACAGGCTGTCTTATGTGGCGTGAACGACAGGGGTTACTGAGGAGCTGTTTCATCTGTCTGCCTTGCTGGGGAGGAGGGAGCATCCGAGACCCTGCTGCTCCCAGCCCTGGGCTCTAGAAGCTGGAGACCGTTGTAAGGGGGCACCTCAGCTGAGTAGAGGGTTTGGAGCTCAAGGCATGGAGGGCAAGAGGTACAAGTGATAGGTGGGACTTCCTGAGGGGGCAGGAGCTTCCTTCACACCAAGGGATGTTATTTACTTGAATGGGGCATCATTCCTAAAGAATTTTCTGTCTGTCTTTCCCTGCCCCCCTTCCAGCCCGTCCTTCTGTCCCCAAACTCACTGTGACCCCACAGAACCAAATCTTCATCATGGGTGAATTTGTGACCCTGACGTGCTCAGATCTGAGAACGTCCACACTGTTTGGGATCCGGTTCTTCAGGGGCACCCAGAAAATCCACTCCAGGGAGCTCCTCAGGTCTCCAGCCAGTTACACCTCCGTATTTCAGCTGCCCAAGGAGTCTGGATCATACACCAGTGAGTACAGCTGTGAATACTGGAAGACAGAGTCAGGGCGAGCTATAACCTCCGAGAGGAGCCAACCCCTCTACATATCAGTGACAGGTGAGACCCCTTTCCCCTGCTGTTTGCTCGCCCCGTGGCTGGGTATTTCTGCTCCAGGTACGGGGTGAGACACACCCTGGTCACTCAGTTCCGACGGTCCACCCACCAGGTCAGTTTCAACCCCCGTCTTTGGTCAGTGGCACTGCTTGGGTCTCTGGAGAAGCTGGTTACTTTGGGGTGCTGTGGGAGGGGTCAGTGATATAGGAATGGGCGGTGTCTCCCAGACAACCAATAGAAGTTGCTACAATTTCTGGCAGTATTTGATCCCTTGGGGGTGTTCAAGTGAAATCCAGATTCAGGGCCAGGATTCTAAAATTGGACAATATCATGAAAACATGGATCACAGGGCAGAAGGGACGAGTGAACGTCTAGCCTGACCCCTGTTGAACACAAGCCATGGAGAAGCCCTAAATTAATCCCTGCTTGGACTAGGGCGGGTCTTTTAGAAAAGACACCCCATCTTGACTGAAAACCCACCATTAATGCAGCACCCTCTGCAATGATCTGGGTGCCGGCAGCCGGGACGTTGGTCATCTGGACTTCTTGATGGAGCAGGGCATGAACTTAGAGGTGGGGCACGAGAAAGGCGGGAACCAGGACCAGGCCAGGTGTGGACCAGAAAGAGGGCTGGAGATGGATGGCAGGAGGCAGGCAAAGAGCAGGGTCTCACGCAGCAGCAGGACGTCACAGCTGCACAGACGGCCACCAACCAGATCATTTCCTGGGTTTGTCAGCGGGTGCCAGCCAGCCAGTTGCCCCCAAGACTTGGGTATCCCCACAGAGCACCCTTTCTGGCCAGACCTGCCGGGGTTACTGAGGAAATATTCATCTCTCCCCATTGCTGGTGAGGAGGGAGCGTCTGAGACCCTGCTCCCCCCAGCCCAGGGCTCTTGATGCCGGAGACATTTGTAAGGAGGGCACCTAAGCTGTGTAGTGGGGTTGAGGCTGCAAGGCATGGAGGGCAGGAGGGTAGAAGCGAGGGGGGGGGCTTCCAGAGGGGGCAGGAACTTACTTCACACCGAGGGATGTTATTTACTTGAATGGGGCATCATTTGTAAAGAATTTTCTATCGGTCTTTCCCCGCCCCCTTCCAGCCCGTCCTTCTTTCCCCAAACTCACTCTGAGCCCACCGCACCGGATCTTCATCGTGGGTGAATCTGTGACCCTGACGTGCTCAGTTCCCAGCACATCCGCCCTGTCTGGGATCCGGTTCTTCAGGGACAGCCAGACAATCCGCTCCAAGGAGTACCCCAGGTCTCTGACTGGTTACACCGACTCGCTTCAGCTGCCAGGAGTGTCTGGACCTCAGGCCGGGGCATACAGCTGTGAATACTGGAAGGTTGTGTCTGGGCGAGAGATCCCCTCACAGAGCAGCCAACAAATATCCATAGCAGTGACAGGTGAGACCCCTTTCCCCTGCTGTTTTCTCACCCCATGGCTGGGTATCTCTCCTCCAGGTAGGGGGTGAGACACACCCTGGTCAATTAGCTCCGGACAGATCCAGCCACCAGGACAGATTCGACCCCCATCTCTGGTCAGTGTCACTGCCTGGGTCTCTGGAGAAACTGGGTACTTTGGGGTATTATGGGAGGGGTCAGTGATATGAGAATGGGGGGTATCTCCCAGACAGCCAGTAGAAGTTGCTTCAATTTGTGGCAGTGTTTGATCCCCGGGGGGTGTTCAAGTGAAATCCAGATTGAGGGCCAGGATTCTAAAATCGGACAATATCATGGAAACATGGATCCCAGGCCAGCAGGGACGAGTGAATGTCTAGCCTGACCCCTGTCAAACACAAATCATGGAGGAGCCCTGAATTAATCCCTGATTGGACCAGGGTGGTTTTTAAAAAAGACACTGAGTCTTGACTGAAAACTCACCAGTACTGGAGCACCCTCTGCCCCCCTCTGCATCCCAGAAGCAGAGACGTCGGTCATCTGCCCTGATCATTGGAGCAAGGCAGGAAGTAGGGTAGGAGAACGGCAGGAACCGGGAGAATGATGGGAGTGGAGCAGGAGCCGGGTTGGAGGTGGATGGCAGGAGCGAGGCACAGAGCAGGGTCTCACGTAGCAGCAGGACGTCACAGCTCCACAGACTGACACTAGCCACATGATTTTCTGGCTTCGGGATTAGGTACCAGAAAGTCAGGTGACCACAAGCATTGGGTATCCCCACAGGCCATGCTACGGGGCCTGACCTGCCCGGCTCACTGAGGAGCTGCTTCATCTGTCTGCCTTGGTGGTGAGGGGAGAACGCCCGAGACCTTGGTCCCCCTGTCCCTGGGCTCTAGAAGCTGGAGACCTTTGGCAGGGGGGAACCAAAGCTGCGTAGAGGGTTTGGAGCTGCAAGGCATGAAGGGAAGGAGGGGAGAAGTGATGGGTGGGGCTGGCTGAGGGGGCAGGAATTTACTTCACACCATTGGCTGCTTTTTACTTCACTGGGGTATCATTCATAACCAATGTTCTCCACGTCCTTCCCCGCCCACCTTCCAGCCCATCTGTCTGCCCCCAAACCCATCCTGCATCCACAGCACCTGATCTTAGTAAGCGGTGAATCCGAGCCTCTGATGTGCTCATCTCCCAACACGTCCAATCGATCCGGGATCCGGTTCTTCAGGGATAGCCAGAAAATCGGCCCCAAATAATGCTTCCCACCTACAGACGGTTACACTGACTCCCTTCAGCTGCCTGGAGTGTCTGGATTGCATGCTGCAGCACACAGCTGTGAGCACTGGAAGAAAGTGTCTGCAGGAGAGATAACCTCGGAGAGGATGCAACCCATCCCCATATCACAGCCCTGTATTTGTATCTGAAGGAATCTGTCCCCACCCCGTATCCTGGCTCCCACTCATACCTCTGGGGAGACCCTCAGGATCCTGAAATGAAACAAGAGGCTCTGGAGAGAGAACACACGTCAGCTCCATTTACATTAAATTCTGTTCCCCATCTTCACTTTCTCCCCTCTCCATGTCCCTGCTGACCCCTCCCCTTTGCTGCTCCCCTCAGATCCCCCTCCCCAGCCGGAGCTGAGCATGGATCCCCCATCTGGAGTGGTGAACAAAGGGCTCTCCCTGAACGTCACCTGTGTGGCCCCTGGAGGAGCCGGTGAACAGAAGTTTCATTTCTTCAAGGATGGAGTCGAGATCGTCCCTGGGCATTTGGGGTCCAAGATCAGCAGCACAGATCCTGGCATCAGCTCTGTGAACACCTCTGTGCTAACCATCCTGAACGCTGGTCCCAACAACATCGGGGAATACACCTGCAGGTACAAGAAGAATGTGAGCGGCAGGTGGGTCCTGTCCCTTGGCAGCCGGGCTGTGAACATCAACATGAATGTCATCGACACAGGTGAGATTTCCCTTGTTTCCTAAATCAGCTCCATGAGTCACTTGCATTGGAGGAGAAAAGGGAGGTCGGACGAAGTGACACTTGTCACAGAGAGACAGAAAACAAAGTGGAGATGAAAATCCCTCTTCTCCCCCAAAGCCCTTTTCTATCTATGATACAAGTATCCGAATATACAAGTATCCAAGCACCTCACAATGTTGGTAATCGATTATGCCCCTTGGTGCCCATTTCAGCCATGGGGAAAGTCAGCAAGGACAGGATAAGTCCCACAGGTGCCTGTTTTACAGCTGGAAATTGAACCCAGATATCCCATGTACAAGGACAGCCCCATAACCATTGGACCATCCTTCCCCTCTTTGGAAGGAGAAACAGGCTATTGCAGACCGAACATGCCAGAGACAACATCTCTCCCTGATGGCCAAGCTCAGACAACGCAGGTCACAGGGGAGTCGGAGGACAGGCAGACAGGAGGAGGACAGACACACGGAGAGAAAGGTTCAGGGGTTGGTGTCTACTGGTCTAAGAGAGAAGGGCTGTCGATGGGTTTCATTTCTCAGCTTCATGGCTCTTGAGATGCAGGGGAGTTCGTCAAAAGGCCTAAAGGCCCAGACACATGGGTGTCATGAGCATCACACTTAGCGGTGATGTTCACCAGCCGGTTCCACGCGTGATTCTCCTCTCTCTGCAGCTCACAGCTTCCTCTGGGTCCGGGAGCTGGCAGTGGGTGTGTCCTTCTTCCTCATCAACGGCCTCATCATCCTCGTCACCCACTGCTGCTTCTAGACCCAGCTGACTGGTGTGTTTCCTGCCTAAAATTCTCTCCATGAGGTGAACCATTTGGGTGCAATCTCTACCCTGGAATTCCAGCATGGAGGGGGAGGTTCTGGTGGAAGGTCCAAGAGTGAAATCTGGCAAACATCCACAGCATCTGAAAGGGTTTTAGCACCATGAACGCTTCAGTAACCTACCGAAATGGAGCCATGTCTGAGCTGGGCATGGCCGAGGTTTCACAGCTGCACAGTGTTCGTTCACAGAGTTTTATTCCCCAGTGTGAATTCAGGCACCTCTCCATTCCTATCCTACCTCTAATGCAATGACATGTGTACAAGCTGTGCTTTGCGAGGCATCGTTTGAAAACTCCCACCACACTGGTCAATAAGAGCACCGTGGAAACTATGCGCGAACGCCGCAGGTGGAGTTATGGCCATGCTCCACTAGTCTCTTTAAAGTCTGTAATTGAACAAAGGAGAAGCAGATCTGTTTAAGTCTGGAATTCTAATGAAACATGGTGACCTCTGGCAAGGGAATTGCAATATACATATAAAGTAAACAAAGCTATCAAGCCACCAAAAAGAGGAGGTGATGACTCAACTATCAGAAGGAGCTGGAGATGGCAACCCCAGCAGACCTTCATGCTTCATCAACTACAGCCAATGAACTTCAAGGGACAGGCTCTACAGGATGACAGAGAGAGGGTTATCCTAAGACAAAAAGAGAAACCAGCACCTCAGTGGTAGATCCTGACCAAGAGCCAGTCTCCCAGACTGGACCAAGCATCATCGGTGAGCAAAAGCATCTTGAACAAAGACCGTACTTTTTTTTATTAAGTTTTAGCCTTTCAGCTGTGCATTTTCACTGTGATTTTCTTGTAACTGTCTCTAGCGTGGTTTGATTTAACCCAGCATCACTTAACCCATGGCCAGTTGTTAATAAACTTGTTTTTTTAATCTAATCCAACCTAGTGCTGGGTTTGAATTCAAATCATTGGTGACTCCAGTTACCATGGCTAGCAGCTGGGCATTATCTCTTTAAAGGAGCGAGTGAACCATGTTATTTCTCTGGAAGCTCCAGGAGAGGGCTAGTAATTTGAGGGTGGATGGTTTGGGGGAAATTAAGGTGGGGGTTGTTGGGGTCCCTTGGGTATTAGTAACCAAAGCTTGTGAGGACCAGACCGTGGTCAGGGTGTATGGAGCAGGATTCTGGAATCGGTGCTGCTAAAACAGACCTATTGATCACAGACACTCAATATCAGCTTGCTTGCTGGCTGGGAGCATCCAGACAGGCAGCTGTGACATCAGAACATTGAAAGGCACCCAGGGAGGTGAGTGGGATGAAGTGGATTAGAGTAGGAGGGTTGAGAGTCTCGGCTGGGCACTGCTGTGTGGAAACTCATGGTGCAGGAGTTTCAGGGGTAAACTTTGAAATGTATTCTTTTGGGAAGTAAACCCAAACAAAGTTCCTCTTCTCCTGCTACTTTGTCCTCCAGGGTTCACCCCCTGTAATACTCAGATCCACTTATTTTCTCAATTGGCTCAGGCCCTTTACCTCAGCTGGAAAAGTACTGATCTGAGTTTTGCTTGGAATCAAGTTGTCATGCTGTTTGGTAGCTCAGGACCGGGAAATCCCTGCCACGGGGCAGACTGTACAAAAGAGGCAGACACCCCCCAAAGTTGGGCTGGGTTTTATTATTCAATTTCACCAAGCCAGTAACAAATGTGGACTCCTCGATCACTATAACAGCCTTACCGTGGAGTCACACACGGTCCCCATCTTACCTACAATCTATCTTATCACCCAGACAAACTGGGCTTGAGTGATAATGGTCATCTACACCGAAAATGACACCACATTTTGGTTGCTTCCTGTCCCTAGAGACTTGACCCAGACCTACTGCTACCATAGATCCTACACCAAAGACAGCTCTTGTAGCCAACCCTGGAATAAAATAGCTAAAGCTTTATTAACTAGGAAAAAGGAATTGGAGAGTTATCCGCAGCGTAAAGCAAGCAAACCTATCCACACCATTGAGTTACCCTGAAAATCTGAAGAGTGACAGCGTTGTAGTGCTCTGTCAATTCAAAGTGTCTTTCACGGCAAACCTAGGAGGCAGCCCCTGGGGATCTGGGGCTTCAGTTCAGAATCTCTGGCCATTCACACATCAAAGAGCCAAAAAGATGCAGGTTCTCCTTGTTAAGGATTTTGATTCCCTTCTGCCAGTGTTCAACAGGGTTGGATGTTTCTCCGCTTCAGGGGAATTCAAGAAACAAACTGTTATTTTCCTCCAATGTGCTCCAGAGGTTTATCTGGTGTCTGTGGGGCCATCTTTTGTTGGGCAGGAAATAAAACCTGCTGTGGCAAACTCGTATTTCACACTTGGCCACACTTCGCTCCAGCCTGTGCGCGTTCACAGTTTCAGAGCAAACACTTAACTATCACCTTACACCGTGGAATATAGACATGATCTGTTAGATTAACAGAGGCAGCTGTATACAAGCAGTTGACCTGCCTATGAGATTGTTAATTCTTAGCTAATGTCTCCATCCTGGGCAAGAACGGGCATTGGACCATCCGGCGTCACACAAGCCATGCTCTTTGTCTCATCAGCCAGTTGACTTACTCCATGCAGACACGCAAATCCACATTCTTTTGTCTAGGCCAGTCTTCTTTATCAACCACCTGCAAAATATATTTTCATATGCTCTTGGGGTATAAAGTGTTAAGGATACAGATGCCTTGAAGACAGAAAGAATATGCAGAGAGACTTGGGCAGGGTTTCCACTTCTTATTTATCTCCCTTCTGAACATGCTTTGTCACCAACTCGCCACACAGCACATACTCCCTTTCAGCAGGCTGGGCTTTGATTTCGACTGGCTTGTGTGGGCCTCCAACATTGAAAGTGCTATGAACACATCGGTGACGTCTGAGCCCTGGTGGCTGAGGAAATAGAAATGATGAGGGGGAGGGATGTGATGACGCTAACTACTTGGATGACAGAGTGGAAGGTATCCCTATAAAATCAGTGGGTTCAAAGACATTGGAGGACAGGCTGAAATTAAGCTTGATATTTTGGAAAATGGCCTCAAATCAATTGGATGAAATTTAGTGAAGTGCAAAGTATTCCACGTTATTAGGGAAAACTGGAGGCATCAGTACAAAATGGGGGATAAGTGGCATGGCAGCAGCAGTGCAGAAAAGGGGTTCTAGTGGAGCACAGAGTGTATTTCAGGAAACAGCAGGATGATCCTAAAAAAAAAAAAGTTAGCATCATTCTGGGGTTTCGTAAGTAAGATACGGCAGGTAAATGTCCTGCTCTACAGGGCTCGGGTGAGGACTCAGTTGGCGTGCTGTGTTCAGTTTTTCGTGACTCACTTTAAGAAAAAATGTAAACAAACTGGAGAGGGTGAAAGAAGTGGGCCTGTCTGATCTAGAGACGAAAAGGCTGAGAAGGGAAATCATGACCATCTTCTAAGATGACATTATAAAAAGGATGGTGATCTATTGTTCTCCATACACACTGAAGGAAGGACAAGACTTCATGGGTTAGAAAGCTTTTCCTAATGTCTAAGGGTGGTTGAGCTCTGGAACAGGTGACCTAGGGAGGTTGTGAAATCTCCATCATTGGAGGTTTTTAAAAAAAGTTTGACAAACACCTATAGGCTTGCTCTAGGTTTAAATAATCCTACTTCATCATAGGGGGCTGGACTACATGACTTCTTAAGGTCCCTCCCAGCCCTACAGTTCTGTGATTCACTGGAGGTTTGGGGTGATGAGAAAAGGGATGACCAATTTCCAGCCCTTCCTCCTCACTGAACTGTGCAGCATCCCTTGGCAGCTGTTATCTGGCTGCCCCACTCCACAGAAGTGGATGCATCTCAGGACTGAGGAAAAGATGAAGGCCGTGCAGTTTCAAGGCAGTTGGACTGTGCTGGGTTTTTGAAGCTTAGCCTGTAAATGGTTCCTACGTCCTGATCGCTTTTTTGACTGCCGCTGCACAGTGAATGGATGTTTTCAGAAGAACTTACCCACGATGACCCCAATATCTCTTTCTTGAGTGGGAACAGCTAATTTACACCCCTCCTTTTTGTAGGCATAGTTGGGACTCTGTTTTCCAATGTGCATTACTTTGCATTTATGAGCATTGAATTTGCCCCAGTGTTAAATTTGCCGTAGATAGAGGGTGGATTCCCAAAGGTCCAGGTTTCAGCTAGGAGCATCTATAGGATGATTTTCCAAGTTACAAAACTTTTTGCACCTCATTCAAATCAAACCTTCGGTTCCTTCACTTGTTCTGCACCTTCCTTATCTAAGCACTCGTCTTTGAAGGCATCTCACTGTGCCTTGACTTTGGACACATATCTTTATACCAAATTCTAATGCCAAATGTTATTGCAGGGGATAGTGGGAGGTGGCTTAGCAGGAGCGAACAGACCTCTGGGAAAACATGGGCTAATTCAGTTCTTGTAAGTGGCGAGCATTCGCATGACACGCTATATGCTAAACTAGCGTGTATCTGTGTCAGCCAACAAGCACTCATTTGTGGGGAAGTTATAAATAGATTCTCTCTCTCTAGAGGAACTCCCTCCACTCCCACGTTATCTTTCTTTTGCTTTCACCGCCGGCACCCAGCAAAGGTGAAGTCCCGACGGGTTCTGCCCGGGGGTTAGGAGGGGACCCGCTGCCCAAAATGTGGCTCTGGAGGTTGTGTCCGGGGGGATTCTCCAAAGGCCCTGATCTTAGTTTCACAACAGGAGAGGAGCATTTTCCCCAGAGACCCAGAACCAGGAGTCATGGGGTTGAATCAGAAGGGCACACGAAACAGCTGGGGGAGGGGCGGCTCCTGCGTATCTTTTACCCAGTGTCCAGGGTCCTCCCGGTCTGTGTCCCACCCTTTCCTCTAATTCAAACCAGGAAGTGAGCCATGCTCTGCATTGCAGGAGATGAAACCCCTCCCAAGGTCACTGACCATCTCACCTAGGGGGAGATTCTGTCCCGACCCCACATCAGAAGAGGGAAGCTGCCTCTCTTTCATACAACCACAGTGGAACCACTTCAACGGACGCCCACGGGAAGCTACCTGCTAACGCCTCTACCCCTGATATCTATGGGCCCCTCCATAGACAGGGAAGGGCCAGGGCGTCTAGGGATCCCCCGCCCGCTGGCCAGACTGACGGAGGGTTGGATGGCCCTGGTGGGATTGTACCATCCCAAAGGGTGAAAGGGCAAGACATGCTGGATGCCCAGTTCTGTGTCTGTTGGGCACCATGTTCCTGGCCATGCTGTGTGGCCATATCTTGTGTTGTTCTCTCAAAGGCAGCCATACTGGAAATCAGGTGGCCATACTAAATACACACATCCTTGGCTGTGTTGAGCAGCAGTGTTTTGTGACTGTGTCGATGACAGTAGAGCGCTCATGTTCACTGTTGGATGGGCATGTAAGTCAGTGAGGAGGTTATTTTCTCAGCTGGGTGCCAAGCACCTCAGGGTGGCACCTTCTCCTCTGATACACAGGGGCAATAGGGGATCCCAGAGAATTGGTGCCGGCAGGGGGATGGGAAGATTCCATAAGCGGATCCGTCTCTGGATAATGATTGTGATTGGAGCACCAGGGCAGAGGTTTTAGAACTGATTGTGCTGTCCACCGGGACGACAAGACTCTGAACTCCCCCTACAGCAGTGCCCAGGGCTGCAAGCTTCCCCTACCACAGTGCCCTCTTAATGTAAAACTTTGGGGATCAGCCGGGAGTCTCTTCTCGCTGTGGGGGAGCCCATCTCCCCCAGAGTGGGTCTGACACTAGGCATGACACTGATCAGAGACAGGCGGGATTTGGGGATTGTTTCAGAAAACATCCCCATGTTTTCAAATGTCACGGCTGTCCAGCAGAGGAGGTAGAGACCCAGGGAGAGCCATTGACCGGAGATGGGATTGAAACTGACCCAGTGACTGGCCTTGCCCGGAACTGAGTGCCCAGACTGTGTCTCACCCCATCCCTGGAGCGGAGACAGCCAGCCACGGGGCAAGCAAACAACAGGGGAAAGCGGTCTCACCTCTCACTGCTATGGAGATCTGTTGGCTGCTCTCCAAGGGGATCTCTCGCCCAGACACTTTCTTCCAGTACTGACAGCTGTAATTTGCAGCGTCTGAGTGAGACATGTTAATGGAGTCAGTGTAACCATCCCGAGGTGAGTGTCTTTCCCTGGAGCCGATATTCTGGCAGTTCCTGAAGAATCGGATCTTGGACACGGTGGATGTTTCAGTAGCTGGGCACATCAGGTTCACAGCTTCTCCTGTTATGTAGACAGGATACTCTGGAGACAGGGTGAGTTAAAGACATGGGAGGGGGGCAGTGAAAAAAACAGGGTGGGACTGACTGGCATTCAGCAGAAAGGTGTGTGCGCACACGTATGCGGCTGCTACCCCATCTGGCGGCAATCTTCGCTGCTCCGTCTACAGAACAGTCCTCTCCTCGGCTGCAGGGCCTGGATCCCCCATGGGAAACAGGGCATCTCCATCATGCAGACGTGCCAAAGAAAGCTGGAGGGACACAGAGCTCACGTCTTATACTGACGGAGACCAGGGGAGTCTTCGCAGGTAAGATCTTCCCTGCCTGTGGGCGTGTGACGTATAGCCAGGTGTAGGACCCGGATTCCTCTAGCCCCAGTGTTAAGGTCATGACCCCGTAGTCCGTGCGTGTGCCGACATCACGTGAGACGTTTCCCCCGGCCTCGGAGAACTGAAACTTTGTAACTTCCTCATCTGCAGAACCATCTCGCCGTTGAGGAACAGCTGCGCCGGGGGGGTGGGGGGGGGTTCAGGGTGATGTTGGCGTTTACAGGAGGGCCTGGAAAACACATTGGGTCAGATTTCAATGCAGGAGAAGGTTGTCAGCCTGTCCTGATCCTCTTCCAGTGTCTTAGCCCCACACCAACCCCACAGGAAGGGAGAGGGGCCATGGCCAGCCAGGATTGGATCTCACCAAGATGCGAGGAGCCCCCCACTCCCTGCTGGATTCTCCCCTCTTGCCCAAATGGGGGGAGTGTTGGAGTCTCAGCCGGTCACATAAACTGTGGGGCCGGGACTCCTTTGCTCACCCTCTCCATGTGGAAGGAAGTGGGGAGCAGAGAGGGAGTTGAAGGGGGGCAGGGTTCTTGATGCAGATGGTTCAACCCCCAGCCCAACCATCCTCATCTGGGCATACACCCCCCTGCTCTCCATCCAGGGGGCATGGGCAGATGTAGGAGAAGAATCCGGCCACCAACCATCTGCTCTGCCCCTCAGGGCAAGAAAGCATGAAAGTGGAGATGGGCCGGGACGGGTGTGGGGAAGGGGGTGGGAGATTTTCCAACTGAGTGCTGGCGGGCTGGACCTTCCAGGGGTGGGCCAGGGGCTCATCTTCTGTAAAGGGGCTGCCCCTGGATTACACTAGTTTACACCCACTGGGGATCACCCCCATTGACTCAATGCTTCTATGGGCCATTCACCCCCAGCTAGGGCTCGGACCCATTCACTCAATGTAGCTACGGCCCATTCACCCCAGCTGGGGGACTAGCATTGTCTGAATGGAGCAAAGGCCCATTGGTCAATGAGTCTTTTGAGTCAAGGGACTGGATCCAGTGACTCCAATGAGTGAATGGGGCAGATACCCAGCTAAGGTCAATGGGCCATAACTCCATGGCGTCAATGGGCCAGATTACCAGCTCTTGGGGTCAATGGGCCAGAGCTCAGAGATCTTCAGTGGCTGTAAACTAGTGTAATTCCAGGGAGGCTCCTTTACACAGGCTGAGCCCATGGCCCACACCTGGAAGATGCTCCAGCCCCCGTCACTAGCACTGTGTTGAATTACAAAAGCCAGAGCAGGCCCCAGAGATGGTGGCGGGAAGTGGCCAGCTCCCCTCAGCCCCCGCTTCTCTGAGAACATGCTGCCTCTCCAGACACCGAGCTGGGCGGTGACAGCACCGGAGGCTGTGACTTCCTCTTCTTCTGTCTGAGGGGAAGGATCTGGCCCCCTCACTGCATTCAGACCAGACGGATGATGGCTGAGCTGAGAACTCAGCTCGCGTCCCGGAGCGCCCAGCTCAGGATAGCACTAACTCTCCTTCTGCCTGCAGTGGGTGAGTGGCCTCCCTTGGCCCCTGTCCCTCTGTCCGTCATTCAGAGAAATCCCCAGCCCTACCCCGCCCCACATCCTCCCCTCCCCCCGTTCCCTTCCCAGATTTTCACCCCCTCTCCTCTCTTCTCTTCCAGCCTCTCTTCAGACCCTCCACAGCCCAACTTCCCCCACAGGTAATGACGTCTCCTGTCCTGGCTGAGATACTCAGGGGCTCGCGCAGTGGGGGTGGGGATCCCCCTCCTCTCACCTCATGATGTTTACAATTACAAGGAAAGGAGCTTCCCTGGGTCCCCGCTTTATCATGCCCTGGGTGGTTCAGGTGGCCCCATGCAGAGGGTTCTCTTCTTACACCTGCACCAGCGTCGGCAGCTCCTGTCCAGAGCCACGTCCATGTGGGCGGAAGGGTGACCCCAGCTGATGGCCATTTGTGGTGTCCATTTCATGGGTCCCAGTCTGGGCTGTAGGTCAGAAGACGACACCACCCACATGGGCAACACCCGGCCCCTCAGTGGAAGCGTCAACAGAGAGAGAGGGCTGGATGGGCCATGGAGACTGGGCACCCACCTTCCCATTTCACTGAGTCCCCCTCACACCTGGGATCATCAGTTAGGGGCTGTGTGTGGAGGGGGGCAGCTCTCTCTACCACAGGTCTTGGCTCCAGGCAGTTTTAGGGCCAAGGGGTGCAGACCCATTACCACCAACCTGGACCTGAATAGCAAGTTCTGTAGAGACCCTGGAGGAAACACGGGAGAAGGAAAAACTCCCCTCCATTTCCCCACATCCGCCCAAGTTTCCTCTTTTCTTTTTGATGCCTCTGGATGCTGCTAAGTGGTTCACTGCTGGTTTCTCCCCACTCATCTGCCTCTGCCCCCGGGGTGGAGAATGAGGGTTAAATACCCAGAGGAGAATGCTGGGCTGCGGTTTAATGATTTGCATCAATAACCCTTGAACTTCCTCTGTGCCCTCCACTTCCCTCCTCCCACCCCCCAGAGGATGTGAGGCACAGATGGTCCTGCCCCATGGCTGAAATGGTCTCTGTATTACCAGCTGAGTCTCTGACACTCCCCTGGGCTGGAGGGGAGAGTCCAGCAGGAATCAGAGGCTGCTCATTCCTTCTTGGGATCCAATCCCGGCTGTCCCAGCCCCTCTCCCATCCTGTGGGGAACCAGGCCCTGCAGCCGATGAGGTGACTGTTGCACACACAGAGCAGGGGTGATCCCCTACAGCCAGGGTTAGCGGACACACACGTGTGCGCTCATACCTCTCTGCTCAATGATAGACAAGTCCACCCTGGTTTTTGCAGCCCCTCTCCGAGCTCCCCAACTCACCATGTCTCCAGTGTATCCTGTCTACATCATCGGAGAAGTTGTGAACCTGACGTGTTCAGCTGCGGGTGTGTCTACTGTGTCCAGGATCCAGTTCTTCCAGGACAGTCAGGAAATCGGCTCCAAGGAAGGCTTCTCACCTTCAGACAATTATATTCACAAGCTTCAGCGTTCGTCTGTGTCTGGGTCGCACGCCGGAGTGTACAGCTGTCAGTACTGGAAGAATGTGTCTGGGCAAGAGAGCCCCTCGGACAGGAGCCAATCTATCTCCATAACAGTGACAGGTGAGTCCCCTTTCCCCTGTTGTTTGCTCACCCCATGGCTAGGTTTCTCTCCCCAACATAGGGGGTGAGACACAGCCTGGTCACTCACCTGCAGACAAGGAAATGCACTGGGTCAGTTACAATCTGTCTTTCGTCAGTGGCGCTCCCTGAGTCTTTGGAGCAGCTGGGTATTTTGGGGTGCAGTTTTGTCATGCGGGCTGGCTTGAGAGGGGGGGCAGTTAGTATATTGTGTGATATCAGCATGGCAGAATCATAATAATCCATGTGGGATAGGCCATGTCAGGTGTGGTTAGGGAGATTATGATAAGCTAAGTAAGAGAATATTACTTATGTTCATGTGTAATATGTGAAATGGAAGTTATAGATGTATTTGAGATATCTGTGTTTCAAATTGTTCTGCCTGGGCAACACCCCAGATAGGAAGGCTGCAGAACAATGGCCAGCGTAATGGCCCATTAAGGCCTTCCCAGGTGCAAAGGGACCCAGAGAGAGAAGCCAGCATCACTGATGAGTCACCAGAACCTGCTTATGTGACTGGACCCCAGGCACACCTGAAGAGTCACCAGGATTGGCCCATGTGACTCTGGACTCCATTTTGGGTCTTGTGACTGTCCGCAGGCCGCATGGCCGGGGGAGGGGGTTTATAAGATCAAACCACAGGATCCATCTTTGTCTATGATCCTATCCTGATGCAGACACACACCTACCTCTGGACCAATTCATCTTGCAACTGAACCAAAGGACTTAGACCCATCCAGGTACTGGATGTGAACAAGAGGGAACTACACAAGCCTGCAAATCCACATCTCTTCCAGAAACCTGGTGTAAATGGACTTTTAATCATTTGTATATCTTTGATTTACTTTAACCCTTTAACATTTCTCTCATGGTTTATTTCTTTCTTTTTACAATAATCCTTTGGTTTAGATAGTAAAGGATTGGCTGCCAGCGTGGTATTTTAGGTAAGATCCAAACTTATATTGCTCTGATGCTGTGGCTGACCCCTTGGGGTCAGAGGGAACCTTTTTAGTAAAGAGCAGAGAGTTTAAATAATCTCTTTACTGGACCTAGTGCTGATTTGGGAGCCTGGAGCTAAAATGCAGTAAAGGGGGCTGTGGGCATTTGTGGACTGGCTTCTTGATAACCAGTGTGGGGTAATCAGAAGCAGTTTGTGGCTGGTTGGGAAGCCGGGCTTCAGTGTCACCCACCAGCGTGGGGAGAATCTACTCTCCTTTTGCAGCCTGCCCTGACCTTGGCATTATCAGTTGGCCGCCCTGGGCACCGGTCATATCACAGTGTAAGGCCAGGCTCCAGCGGAGCAAGCTGGAGTTGGTCCCTTTGGCTTTGTGTATCCATACCAATGGAGCGTGGTCACTGAGTACCGTAAACCTCCTATTATACAGATAGGGTTGAAGTTGTTTTATGGCCCAGACAATTGCATAGCATTCCTTTTCTATAGTCGCGTAACGGTGTTCAGTAGGTGTCAGTTTTTTGCTCAAGTGTGCGATGGGGTGCCTCTTACCCCCATCCCCGTCCTACATCAGCACAGCTCCTAACCCAACATTAGAAGCATCTGTGCATAGGAAGAACGTTTTCTCAAAGTCAGGGCTGGCTAATACAGGCTCTCTCTAGACAAGGCTTCAGTTTTACCCTTTGGAAGCCCTGCTCACAGGCTTCAGTCCACTTTACTGGGTCCGGATTTCCTTTTCTGGTGAGGTCTGTTATGGGAGCTTTACGATGGTCACTGAACCCCTTTATAAACCTGTGTAACCCGTCCAAAACCTCATTAATGAGCCTCATAAAGGTAGCACCAGAGTTTTTTAACCCAAATGGCAGAACCTTAAATTCATATAGACCAGACTCCACTATGAAAGCTGATTTTTCCTGGGCATCAGCGTCTAAGGGGATTTGCCAGTATCCCCGAGTTAGATCTAGTGTACTTATGAACTTTGCACCCCCAACTGGTCTAATAAATCCTCTTTGCGGGGTGTGGGGTATAGGTCAGGCTGTGTGATTGCATTCAGCTTTCTATAATCTACACAGAACCTCATGGTTTTATCCTTCTTGGGCACCATCACGATGGGAGACACCCAGGGACTGTTTGACTTAGCAATTATCCCCATTTCCAACATGCTTTCTACCTCCTCCTGGATCTGTTTCTGCATCTCCCCCTTGGTCCGATATGCTCTGCTAGGCATTGGGCATGGCCCTGTGGTTAGAATGGAATGCACGATCCTGTCAGTTACACCTGGCCTGTTGGAGAACGCTCGCCTGTGATGCTTTAACAGGGCTAACATTTCCCGCTGCTGTGCAGAACCCCCCCCCCCCCCCCCCAAACTCAATGCTCTCCAGTGGCGTTTCTCCTTTGCTCTCCGCAACTAGATCAACCAAAGGGACAGATAACGTTCCCTCATCAGCACAACAAATCATATTGACGGCTGCCTCCCTCTCACAATAAGCTTTCAGTCTGTTAGCATGCACCAGCTGCTCGGCCCCTTTCCTGTGAGGCTTCCTGACTCTGTAGGTAACCTCATTAACCCTCTCTACCATCTCATACGGTCCGTCCCAGATGTCCTGCATTTTATTTCTTCTCACTGGGATTAGCACAAGCACCATATCCCCAATTTCAAAAGCTCTCTCCTCCGCATGCCTGTCATACCAGGCCTTCTGAACAACCTGACTTCTCTCGAGGTTCTGTTGAACCAAACTCATCATGTCCTGCAAACGCTCTCTAAACTGGAACACATACTCCCCCACTGGTTGCCCTGGCATCTCTACGTTACCTTCCCAGGAATCCCGAACCAGATCCAGGGGTCCCCTGACCTGCCTCCCATAAAGCAGCTCAAAAAGAGCAAACCCTGTAGACTCTTGGGGTACACTTCTGTACGCATATAGTAGATAAGGTAACAGTACAGCCCAGTCGTTCTGGCATCTGTCCACATACATCTTAAACATAGCCTTCAATGTCCCATTAAACCTTTCTACTAAGCCATTGGTTTCTGGATGGTAGGGGGCTGCTTTTAGATGACCCACTCCACACATCTCCCACAGCTGCTTAAATACAACTGACATAAAATTGGCTCCACGGTCTGACAAGATTTCCTTGGGAAAACTCACTCTGCTAAAAATAGTAAACAGGGCGCTAGCCACTGTTTCGGCCCCCACTTTGGATAAAGCTACAGCCTCAGGATACCTGGTGGCAAAGTCCACCAACACGAGAATATATTTCTTCCCATTTCTGGAAGGTTTGGGAAGCGGTCCCACAATATCCATCGACACTCTGGCAAACGCCTCCCCAATAATGGGCAAAGGTTCTAGGGGCATCTTCCTAGGACCCTTCAAACTCTTGCACCTCTGACACAAATCACAGCTTCTGCAGTAATTCCTCACCGTATCAGACATGCAAGGCCAATAAAAGTTTTGTTTCAGTCTGTCACAAGTCTTGTCCGTGCCCAGATGCCCTGCAAAGGGACCATCATGAGCCAGCTTTAATACTTCCCTTCTATATTCCTCAGGTACTACAAGCCGCTTGCAGCTCCCATCATGAGGCTGCTTCTTCCCCGCAAGGGGATTTCTATACAGCAAGCCTTCATGCATGAAAAACCTACCCGCTCCCTCTTCTGTTGGAGCTAGATTCTGGGCCTCCCTCCTGGCCCCCTCTAAAGAAACATCTTCTTGCTGCTCCCTAACAAACTCCTTCCGAATCTCACTCAAATTCAGAGCCGTCTCAGGCACATCCAACTCACTCCCCGCTGGTAGCGCTGAAGAAGACCCCCCCCCCCTTGGCTATCAGGTGGGGCATCTACATCCAAATCATATTTTCTTTGCGATCTGGTGACGACATTGACCTTGCGCCTCAGAACTACCATGTCATTTCCTATTAAGACATCTGTCGGGAGCGGATCCCGAACCACCACCCCCCCCCAGTTCACCCTTAAAATCTTCCCATTCCAAGTGGACCTTCGCCAAGGGCACCTTTGATTTGTACTCAGAAAGAGCCACCAAATTCACACTCCTACCCGGCAAATAATCCTCCTCCCGGATCAATCCCTTTCTAACCAAGGTGATCTCTGAGCCGGAGTCCCTCCATGCAGTACATTCAATGGCGCCCTTTACGAATTCATCATTGTCCCTTTCCACCTCTGCCCTCACATAGTTAGTGAGGCAATCCTCACCCCCCCCCCCCCCATCGGGGATTCCAACAGAGGTAGCATTAACCCTTGCAGTGCCCGTCTCCCAGCACAAGGCGGCAGGATCCTCCTGTACCTGGCTAGTCTCTGTACTTAAAGCGACAGCGTTGGAATTAGTTGCGGGCCAGGGGGTTGCTGGTCTTGGATTATTCCTGCCCCCATAGTTTGGACAATTTGGCCTTATATGGCCTGTCTGTCCACACTGGAAGCATGCGGCAGGTTTTCCCCCAGGGTGGGCGCTTTTGATCCCTGGGCTGGTATAAGACTTCCTGGCCAAGTTGGGGCTAGTCTTATTTCTGGACCCATCCTCCCTTCTAACCTGCGATGAATAGGGGTTGTTTTTCCCTTGAGGCTTATGCCCCTCCCAGCTCCTGTTTTCCATGAAATCATCCACAATCTGGGCAGCCTCCAAAATGGTATCGGGCTTTTTATCCATAACAGCTGCTCTGATCTGGTGGGGCGTTATTTCTAGGAGCTGTTCCCTAGCAAACAGATCAACAACTTTGTCAAAACGGTTATAAGCCTTGGCTCCCTCAGTCTAGTTCTTCACATACCCAAGCAGTTTATGAGTAGTTTCAACATAGGTAACAACTTAACATTTCTAAATTTCAGCCTGTAAGACTCAGGGGTAATTTTAAACTTTTGCAACACCGCTTCTTTAAATTTTCCATAATCTATTGCATCATCCGACTGCATTTCATTAAATACCTTCCTGGCCCTTCCAGTCAGTCTGGTGAGGAGAACAAGCATCTTTTTCTCATCAGGCACCTGATGAATATTACAGAATTTTTCAAAAGTGGATAAAAACTCTTCAATATCCTCATCCTCTCTGTAAACGGGACAGATTCTTTCCAGACCTTTGCTGATGAGAAGGGAAGAATTCTCAGATGCCAGCGGTGGATCCTTTCTTCCCTCCTGGCGCTGGAGTTTGGCCAATTCCACCTGTCTCTGATGGGCTTTTTCTGCAGCTCGCTTGGCTATCTCAGCTGCTCACTCTGCTCGCTCGGCAGCTCGCTCAGCTATCTCATCTTCCTGTCGCATTTTCCACAAGTGAAGTTCTACCTTCTCTCTCTCACGCTGGAGATTCCATCCCTCCTTATTGGCTTGCTGCCCTTCATCTGCAGCTGCTCCTTTTGCAGGGGAGTCAGCTGGGGACTTTGTTTCCAGGTCGTTGTTTCTGAGTAGATCTCTCATTTTCTGCCCTGCATAGCTGTTTAAGCTGTTTTGCGCTCATATCGTCATATGATCTCTGCTCACTCATCTTGACTAACTTTAATCTTTAACACTCTCAGTATCAGGTTTTAAAATTTGGAATAGCGTGAGGTTCTAATCCGAAACCCAAATGTTCTGGTTCTGTGGATCCTGCTACGACTACGCCACTGTGATACGACCCCTGCCCAGGGTGGCCAACTGATAATGCCAAGGTCAGGGCAGGCTGCAAAAGGAGAGCAGATTCTCCCCATGCTGGTGGGTGACACTGAAGCCCGGCTTCCCAACCAGCCACGAACTGCTTCTGATTACCCCACACAGGGCATCAAGAAGCCAGTCCACAAACGCCCACAGCCCCTTTATTGCATTACAGCTCCAGGCTCCCAAATCAGCACCAGGTCCAGTAAAGAGATCAGTTACTTAAACTCTCTGCTCTTTACTAAAAAGGTTCCCTCTGACCCCAAGGGGTCAGCCACAGCACCAGAGCAATACGAGTTTGGATCTTACCTAAAATATCACGCTGTCAGCCAATCCCTTAGTATCTAAACTAAAGGTTTATTGTAAAGAGAAAGAAACAAACCATAAGAGAAGTGTTAGAGGATTAGAGCAATCACAGATATGATTAAAATGATTAAAAGTCCATACGCATCAGGTTTCTAGAAGAAAGGTGGATTTGCAGCTTGTGTAGTTCTCTCTGGTTCACATCCAATATCTGGATGGGTCTGAGTCCTTCGGTTCAGTTGCAAGATGAATTGGTCCAGAGACAAGTGTATGCTGCAGACTGGACAGGAGCTAAGACAAAATGGTTTCTCTGGCTTGATCTTATAAACCCTCTGTTTTTTGGCCATGTGGCCTGTGAAATTTGCAGGAGCTAAAATGGAGTCCAGAGTCCCATGGGCCAATCCTGGTGACTCTTCAGGTGTACCTGGGGTCCAGTCTCGTCAGCAGGTTCTGGTGACTCATTAGTGATGCTGGCTTCTTTCTCTGGGTCCCTTGCACCTGGGAATGCCTTAATGGGCCATTACGCTGGCCATTGTTCTGCAGCCTTCCTATCTGGGGTGTTGTCCAGGCAGCACAATTTGAAACACAGATATCTCCAATACATCTATAACTTCCATTTCACATATCACACGTGAGCATAAGTAATATTCTCTTACTTAGCATATCATAACCTCCCTAACCACACCTGACATGGCCTTTTCCACATGGATTATTATGATTCTGCCATGCTGATGTCACACAATATACTAACTGCCCCCCCTCTCAAACCAGCCCGCATGACAAACCCTTCACCTTCCTCTGTGCCCTCCACTTTCCTCCTTCATCCCACCAGAGGTTGTGAGGCACAGAAGCCCTTTCTTTCCTCCATTTCCCCCGCCTGGAGGTTGCGCGTATTACCGACTGCGTCTCTGACACCCCTTTGGTCAGGAGGGGAGAGTCCAGCGGGAATCAGAGGCTGCTCATTCCTTCTTGGGATCCAATCCCAGGTGTCCCATCCCCTCTCCCATCCTGTGGGGGAACCAGGCCCTGCAGCCGATGACGTGACTGTTGCACACACAGAGCAGGGATGATCCCCTCCAGCCAGGGTTAGCAGACACACACGTGCGCGCTCACACCTCTCTGCTCAATGATAGACAAGTCCACCCTGGTTTTTGCAGCCCCTCTTCCAGCTCCCCAACTCACCGTGTCTCCAGCGCATCCTGTCTACATCATCGGAGAAGTTGTGAACCTGATGTGTTCAGCTGTGGGGGCGTCTACTGTGTCCGGGATCCGGTTCTACCAGGACAGTCAGGAAATCGACTCCAAGGAAGGATACTCACCTCCACACAGATACATTGATACGCTTCAGCTTTCGCCTGTGTCTGAGTTGCAGGACGGAGCGTACAGCTGTCAGTACTGGAAGGATGTGTCTGGGCGAGAGATCCCCTCGGAGAACAGCCAAGCCATCTCCATAGCAGTGACAGGTGAGACCCCCTTCCCCTGCTGTTCGCTCACCTCGTGGCTCAGTTTCTCTCCCCAATGTAAGGGGTGAGACACAGCCTGGTCAATCACCTGCGGACAGGGAAACATGCTGGGTCAGTTACAATCTGTCTTTCGTCAGTGGCGCTCCCTGAGTCTTTGGAGCAGCTGGGTATTTTGGGGTGTGGTGGGTGGGGGTGTTGTCAGTGATATTAGAAGGGAGGGCGGCTCCCACACAACTCATACAAGTGGCTTCAATTTCTAGCAGCATTTGATCACCTGGGGGTGTGCAATTCAAATCCAGTGTTAGGGCCAGGATTGTAAAATTCATCAGTAACATAGAAACGTGGAGCCAGGCCAGCAGGGACGAGTGATTGTCTAACCTGACCCCTGTCAAACATAAGCTGTGGAAGAGCCCTGAATTAATCCCTGCTTGGACTAGGGCGGGTCTTTTAGGAAAGACACCCAGAATTGATTGAAAACTCACCCCTGATGGAGCATCCCTCTGCCACCGTCTGGGTGCTGGGAGCTGGGACGGAGGCCATCTTGTCTGATCATCGGGGCAGGGAAGGAACACGGAACTATGGCAGGAGCAAGACAGGAACCAGGAGCAGGCTGGGGGTGGACCAGGAAGAGGGATGGAGAAGGATGGCAGGAGTCAGGCAAAGAGCAGGGTCTCACGCAGCAGCAGGTCATCACAGCTGCTCAGCTGCCAACCAGATCGTTTCCTGACTTTGGTAGCAGGTGCCAGGCATCCAGTTCACAACAAACCTCCAGTGTCCCCACAGGCTGTCTGATGTGGCCTGACCAGCTGGGGTTACTGAGGAGCTGCTTCATCTCTCTGCCTTGCTGGGGAGGAGGGAGCATCTGAGACCCTGCTGCTCCCAGCCCTGGGCTCTAGAAGCTGGAGACCATTGTAAGGGGGCACCTCAGCTGAGTAGAGGGGTTGGAGCTCAAGGCATGGAGGGCAGGAGGGTACAAGTGATAGGTGGGACTTCCTGAGGGGGCAGGAACTTCCTTCACACCAAGGGATGTTATTTACTTGACTGTGGCATCATTCCTAAAGAATTTTCTCTCTGTCCTCCCGACCCCCCTTCCAGCCCGTCCTTCTGCCCCCAAACTCACTGTGACCCCACAGCACCAGATCTTCATCATGGGTGAATTTGTGACCCTGACGTGCTCAGATCTCAGAACGTCCACACTGTCTGGGATCCGGTTCTTCAGGGGCACCCAGAAAATCCACTCCAGGGAGCTCCCCAGGTCTCCAGGCAGTTACACCTCCGTATTTCAGCTGCCCAAGGAGTCTGGATCATACACCAGCGAGTACAGCTGTGAATACTGGAAGACAGAGTCTGGGCGAGAGATCGCCTCGGAGAGGAGCCGACCCCTCTACATAACAGTGACAGGTGAGACCCCTTTCCCCAGTTGTTTTCTCACCCCATGGCTGGGTATTTCTGCTCCAGGTAGGGGGTGAGACACAGCCTGGTCACTCAGTTCCGACAGTCCAGCCACTAGGTCAGATTCGACACCCGTCTCTGGTCAGTGTCACTGCTTGGGTCTCTAGAGAAGATGGTTACTTTGGGGTGTGGTGGGAGGGGTCATTGATATAGGAATGGGGGGGTGTCTCCCAGACAGTCAATAGAAGTTGCTACAATTTCTGGCAGTATTTGATGCCCTGGGGGTGTTCAAGTGAAATCCACATTTAGGGCCAGGATTCTAAAATTGGACAGTGTCATGAAAACATGGATCCCAGGACAGAAGGGACGAGTGAACATCTAACCTGACCCCTGTCGAACACAAGCTGTGGAGCAGTCCTGAAATAATCCCTGGTTGGACTAGGGCAGGTCTTTCAGAAAAGACACCCCATCTTGATTGAAAACCCACCATTAATGCAGCACCCTCTGCCACGATCTGGGTGCCGGCAGCCGGGACGTCGGTCATCTGGACTTCTTGATGGAGCAGGGCATGAACTTAGAGGTGGGGCACGAGAAAGGCGGGAACCAGGACCAGGCTAGGTGTGAACCAGGAAGAGGGCTGGAGATGGATGGCAGGAGCCGGGCAAAGAGCAGGATCTCACGCAGCAGCAGGACATCACAGCTGCACAGACGGCCGCCAACCAGATCATTTCCTGGGTTCGGGAGCGGGTGCCAGCCAGCCACTTGACCCCAAGACTTGGGTATTCCCACAGAGCGCCCTTTCTGGACAGACCTGCCGGGGTTACTGAGGAAATATTCATCTCTCTCCGTTGCTGGTGAGGAGAGAGCGTCTGAGACCCTGCTCCCCCCAGCCCAGGGCTCTTGAAGCCGGAGACCTTTGTAAGGAGGGCACCTAAGCTGTGTAGTGGGGTTGGGGCTGCAAGGCATGGAGGGCAGGAAGGTAGAAGCGAGGGGGGGGGGCTTCCTGAGGGGGCAGGAACTTACTTCACACCAAGGGATGTTATTTACTTGAATGGGGCATCATTTGTAAAGAATTTTCTATCTGTCTTTCCCCGCCCCCCTTCCAGCCCGTCCTTCTGTCCCCACACTCACTCTGAGCCCACCACACCGGATCTTCATCGTGGGTGAATCCGTGACCCTGACGTGCTCAGTTCCCAGCACATCCGCCCTGTCTGGGATCCGGTTCTTCAGGGACAGCCAGAAAATCCGCTCCAAGGAGTACCCCAGGTCTCTGACTGGTTACACTGACTCGCTTCAGCTGCCAGGAGTGTCTGGATCTCAGGCCGGGGCATACAGCTGTGAACACTGGAAGGTTGTGTCTGGGCGAGAGATCCCCTCGCAGAGCAGCCAACAAATATCCATAGCAGTGACAGGTGAGACCCCTTTCCCCTGCTGTTTTCTCACCCCGTGGCTGGGTATCTCTGCTCCAGGGAGGGGGTGAGACACAGCCTGGTCACTCAGCTCCAAACAGTCCAGCCACCAGAACAGATTCGACCCCCATCTCTGGTCAGTGTCACTTCTTCGGTCTCTGGAGAAGCTGGTTACTTTGGGGTGCTGTGGGAGGAGGTCAGTGATATGAGAATGCAGGGGTATCTCCCAGACAACCAGTAGAATTTGCTTCAATTTGTGGCAGTATTTGATCCCCTGGGGGTGTTCAAGTGAAATCCAGATTCAGGGCCAGGATTCTAAAATTGGACAATATCATCGAAACATGGATCTCAGGCCAGCAGGGACGAGTGAATGTCTACCCTGACCCCTGTCAAACACAAGCCGTGGAGGATCCCTGAATTAATCCCTGATTGGACCAGGGCGGGTTTTTACAAAAGACACTGAGTCTTGACTGAAAACTCACCAGTACTGGAGCACCCTCTGCCCCCCTCTGCATCCCAGAAGCAGAGACGTCGGTCATCTGCCCTGATCATTGGAGCAAGGCAGGAAGTAGGGTAGGAGAACGGCAGGAACTGGGAGAATGATGGGAGTGGAGCAGGAGCAAAGTTGGGGGCGGATGGCAGGAGCCAAGCAAAGAGCAGGGTCTCACACAGCAGCAGGACATCACAGCTGCACAGACAGACACCAGCCACATCATTTTCTGGCTTCGAGATTAGTTACCAGCCAGTCAGGTGACCACAAGCATTGGGTATCCCCACAGGCCATGCTACGGGGCCTGACATGCCCGGCTCACTGAGGAGCTGCTTCATCTGTCTGCCTTGGTGGTGAGGGGAGAACGCCCAAGACCCTGGTCCCCCTGTCCCTGGGCTCTAGAAGCTGGAGACCTTTGGCAGGGGGGAACCAAAGCTGCGTAGAGGGTTTGAAGCTGCAAGGCATGAAGGGCAGGACGGGAGAAGCGATGGGTGGGGCTCGCTGAGGGGGCAGGAATTTACTTCACACCGTAGGCTGCTTTTTATTTCACTGGGGTATCATTCATAACCAATGTTCTCCACGTCCTTCCCCGCCCACCTTCCAGCCCATCTGTCTGCCCCCAAACCCATCCTGCATCCACAGCACCTGATCTTAGTAAGCGGTGAATCCGAGCCTCTGATGTGCTCATCTCCCAACACGTCCAATCGATCCGGGATCTGGTTCTTCAGGGATGGCCAGAAAAACTGCCCCAAATAATGCTTCCCACCTACAGACGGTTACACCGACTTCCTTCAGCTGCCAGGGGTGTCTGGATTGCAC
Source organism: Emydura macquarii macquarii (assembly GCF_026122565.2). Lineage (NCBI taxonomy): Eukaryota > Metazoa > Chordata > Testudines > Chelidae > Emydura > Emydura macquarii. The sequence continues at coordinate 28,662 of NW_027132861.1, forward strand.
GCCACAGCACACAGCTGTGAGCACTGGAAGAAAGTGTCTGCAGGAGAGATAACCTCGGAGAGGATGCAACCCATCCCCATATCACAGCCCTGTATTTGTATCTGAAGGAATCTGTCCCAACCCCATATCCTGGCTTCCACTCATACCTCTGGGAGACCCTCAGGATCCTGAAATGAAACAAGAGGCTCTGGAGAGAGAACACACGTCAGCTCCATGTACATTAAATTCTGTTCCCCGTCTTCACTTTCTCCCCTCACCATGTCCCTGCTGACCCCTCCCCTTTGCTGCTCCCCTCAGATCCCCCTCCCCAGCCGGAGCTGAGCATGGATCCCCCATCTGGAGTGGTGAACAAAGGGCTCTCACTGAACATCACCTGCGTGGCCCCTGGAGGAGCTGGTGAACAGAAGTTTCATTTCTTCAAGGATGGAGTCGAGATCGTCCCTGAGCATTTGGGGTCCGAGATCAGCAGCACAGATCCCGACATGAGCTCTATGAACACCTCTGTGCTAACCATCCTGAAGGCCGGTCCCAACAACACTGGGGAATACACCTGCAGCTACAAGAAGAATGTGAGCGGGAGGTGGGTCCTGTCCCTTGGCAGCCGGGCTGTGAACGTCACCGTGAGCGGCATCAACACAGGTGAGATTTCCCTCGTTTTTTAAATCAGCTCCATGGGTCACTTGCATTGGAGGAGAAAAGGGAGGTCGGACGAGGTGACACTTGTCACATAGAGACAGAAAACAAAGTGCAGATGAAAATCTCTCTTCTCCCCCCAGCCCCTTTCCATCTATGATACTTCAATGGCCCAAGTATCCAAGCACCTCACAATGCTGTTCATGGATTTCGCCCCTCAGTGCCCATTTCAGTGATGGTTAAAGGCAGGAAGGAGAGGATAAGTCCCACAGGTGACCTGTTCTAGAGCTGGAAATTGAGCCCCAATACCCCATGTCCAAGGACAGCCCCATAACCATTGGACCATCCTTCCCCTCTTTGGAAGGAGAAAAGGGTTATTTCAGACGGAACGTGCCAGAGACAACATGGAGAAGGATTGTCACAGTAAATCTGTTGCAAAGGCGGATTCCTTTGTGGGTCAGAGTCTTTTCCCAGGATTTCTAGCTGTTCTCATGTCCTCTTTCCTCCCTTTTCTTGGTCTCTTACATGAACAGGGCCATTCCATCTCCGTGATATTCTGTTGTTGGCAACAGGTGGCATCTTGCTTGTGGCTGGAACCCTGGCTGCTGTCATCTTCTGCTTCAGGAGGAAGCAAAGAGGTGTGTGAAAGGAAGCGAGAGTCTGTGATCTCCCATCTGCATCCTCCATATGATATAACCTGAATCTAGTATGTAAATGTCAGGTGAAATAGCTGTACACCATTAACAACCACCAAGCACCCTACCTCGGCGTAGGTATGGAAATCAAATCTAAAATATACATGGTGAATGAGGTTTTTACCCTTCAATGAGAAGGCAAGACAAGAACCCTGATCCTGGGGCCAAATTTCTTCTCAGGTTGTTAGGGTTAGTTGTTACGGTTATGGCAAAGCAATAGAACTTAAGTTAGATGTGAGCACAAAGATCATCAGTTGTGGTTACAGTTAAGGTTTAGTGAGGGGTAAAATAGTTAAAAAATTACCAGTATCTTCATGGCTTCAGGCTCGGGAAATATTTAATTACAACAATACAGAGCAAGTATTAAATCTATTTACACCCTATGCCCTGGTGGAAGCCACAAAAACACACATTTACTGAGATCAATGGGTACTAAACTGGGTTTAACGTCATCTTTCTCAAGGTCACACATTATAGCTAGGTTTTTCCTCACCATATCTCACCACTTCAGCTACTGTGTTTGCCTCTGGTTCTGTTTCAGCTCAAAAACTTCAGGAAAGCGCTAAGGGATCTGAGGGCAGAGAATGCACCAGTAATCTGGATCCCAGTCACGGTAATAAGGAATCAAAAGCCATGGATGCTGGAGCAGAGCAGAGGGAACAGGTAACATGAATCGATGTACAGGCTAAGCTTTAAAACCAGCACAATCCAACCACCTCGAAACTGCATGGCCAGAATCTTTTACCTAGTCCTGAAGTGCAGCCATGTCTCTGGTCGGGGGGTAGCCAGACAACAGCCTCCAAGAGATGCTGCACATTTGATGCAGAAGGAAGGGCTGGAAATGGGCCATCCCTTTATCCATCACCTCAGACCTCCAGTGAATCACAGAAGTGTAGGACTTTTCGTCTCTAGACCAGACATCTAGACCAGACCAGACATCTAGACCAGACCAGACATCTAGACTTTCTAGACCAGACATCTAGACCAGACATGTCCTGTTCTTTCACCCGCTCCAGTTTGTTTACATCTTTCTTAAAGTGAGTCCCCAGTAACTGAACACAGCACGCCAACTGAGTCCTCACCCGAGTCCTGTAGAGCAGGACCTTACCTGCTGTATCTTACTTACAACATCTCAGAATGATGCTAGCTTTTTTTTTCATCATCGTGCTGTTGACTCAAAGGCACCCTGTGCCCCAGTACAATGGATTTTCTGCAGCACTGCTGCCATGCCACTTATACCCCATTTTGTGCTGGTACCCCTAATTTTCCCTTATGACGTGGAGCACTTTCAACTTCACTGAATTCAATCCAACTGATTTCAGAGCCCTTTCCCAAAGTATCCAGATCACTTTGAGCTGAGTTTATAGGCATACCCTCCACTCCATTGTCCAAGCAGTTCGTGTCCGCACACCCCTCCCCCTCACTATTTCTCTTTCCTCCCACACCAGGGCTCAGAAGTCACCTACGCTGTCATACCACTCTCAGCCTTGGAAGCCCACACCACCCAGTCGAAAACCAAGACCCAGCCTGCTGAAGAGGAACATGTGATGTATAGCGAGGTGGTGACAAAGCATGTTCAGAAGCCAGATAATTAAGGAGGTGAAACCCTCTCCAAGTCTCTCTGCATATTCTTCCGGTCTTCAAGGAAACTCTACACTTAACTGTTTATAGTCCAAAAGCATATAAAAATATGTTAGGAAGGTGGTTGATAAACAAGACGGGCCTAGACAAAGGAAAGTGGATTTCTGTGTCTGCATGGATCAAGCCAACTGGCAGCTAAGAAAAACATCATGGCTTCTATGATACTGGCAGGTCCGATACCTATTCTTGCCCAGGATGCAGGCATTAGCTAAGAATTAACAATCTCATAGCCAGGTCAACTGTGTGCTCAAAATAGATAGTAGATATTAGTCTGATAAGAATGTCTTCCGGGTTTAGAATCTATGAAATGCTTGCATAAGGCTGCCTGCATTAAGATTGCTGAACATTTATATATTGCACGGTATAAGGTCATAGCTAAGTGTTTGCTTTGAAACTGTGAACGTCCATAGACTGGAGAAAAGTATGCGTTTGCCACAGGAGGTGTTATTTCCTGCCCAACAAAGGAAGGCCCTACAGACACCAGGGAAGCCACTGGGGAACAGCAGAGCTCAAAAACAGTTTGTTCATTGTGACCCCTCAAGAAGAGACACATCCACCCTCTTGAACACTAGGGAAAGGGAATCAAAATCCGTGACAAGAAGAACCTGCACCTTTTTAGCTGTTTGATCTGTGAATGGCCAGAGATTCTGAATTGAAACCAGAGATCCCCAGGGGCTGCCTCCTAGGTTTGCCATAAAAGACTCTTTGAATTGACAGAGCACTAAAAATCTGTCACTCTACAGATTTTCAGGGTAACTCGATGGTGTGAATAGGTTTTCTTCCTTTATATTATGGATAACTCTCCAATTCTTTTTTCCTAGTTAATAAAGCTTTGGCAATTTTATTCCAGGAATGGCTAAAGAGTAGTCTTTGGTGTAGGATCTCAAGTAGCAGCTGATCTGGGTCAAGTCTCTAGGGAGGGGAAGCAACCAAAATGTGGTGTGATTTTTGGTGTACATCACCATTATCACTAAGCCCAGTTTGTCTGGGTGGCAAGAAAGACTGTAGGGATGAAGGGGACCGTGTGCGACTCCAGGGTAAGGTTGTTCTAGTGATCCAGGAATCCACATTTATTACTGGCTTGGTGAAATATTTGGAGGGTGTTTGCCCTGTTTTGTACAATCTGCACCATGAGCTTCCACAGAGCAATGCCCAGTCAAGACTCTCAACCCTCCTACTCTAAGCCACTTGATCCCACTCACCTCCCTGGGTGCCTTTCCATGTTCTGATGCCATAGCTCTCTGGCTGGATGCTTCTGCCCAGTAGGCAAGCCAATACTGAATGTCTGCGATAAACAGCTCCAATATCCTGCTCCGTACACCCTGGCCACGGTCTGGTCTCCACCATCCTTGGTTACTACTAGCCAAGGTACCCCAATAACCCAAACCTTAATTTCTCCCAAACCATCCACCCTCAAATGTCGATCCCTCTTCTGGAGCTTCCAGGGAAATAACATGGTTCACTCGCTCCTTTAAAGAGACAATGTCCAACTGCTAGCCACGGTAACTAGAAATACCAATGACTTGATTTCAAACCCAGCACTAGGTTGCTTTAGTTTAAAAAAAAAAAAAAGTTGATTAACAACTGGCCATGGGTTAGGTGATGCCAGGTTAAATCAAACCCCACTAGAGACGGCTACAAGAAAATCACAGTGAAAAAGCACAGATGAAAGGCTAAAACTCAATCAAAAAAGTACGGTCTTCGTTTAAGATGCTTTTGCTCACTGATAATGCTTGGTCCAGCCTGGGAGACTGGTTCTTGATCAGGATCTACCACTGAGGTGCTGGTTTCCCTTTTTGTCTTAGGATAACCCTCTCTGTCATCCTGTAGAGCCTGTCTCTTTAAGTTCATTGGCTGTAGTTGATGAAGCATGAAGGTCTGCTGGGGATGCCATTTCCAGCCCTTCCTGATAGTTGAGTCATCGCATCCTCTTTTTGGTGGCTCGATGGCTTTGTTTACATCATATGTACATTGCAATTCCCTTGCCAGTGGTCACCATGCCTCATTTGTATTCCAGACTTGGGCAGATCTGCTTCTCCTTTGTTCAATTACAGACTTTAAAGAGACTAGTGGAGCATGGCCATAACTCCACCTGCGGCGTTCTCACATAGTTTCCACGGTGCTGTTATTGAGCTTCACAAAGCACAGTTTGTACACACATCATTGCAGTAGCATGTGGGGTGGGAATGCAGAGGCGTCTGAATTCACACTGGGCAAACAAACACCGTGCATGAGCACTCTGCAGCTGTGGCCATACCCCACCTCAGACATGGCTGCATTTTGGTAGGTTACTGAAGCGTTCATGGTGCTAGAACCCTTTCAGATGCTGTGGATGTTTGTCAGATCTCACTCTTGTACCTTCCACCAGAACGTCCCCCACCAGGCTGGAATTCCAGGGCAGAGACTGCACCCAAAACGGTTCACCTTGTGGAGAAAATCTTAGGCAGGAAACACACCAGAAATCTAGGTCTAGAAGCAGCAATGGGTGATGAAGAAGATGAGGCCATTCATGAGAAAGAAGGACACACCCTTTGCCAGCTCCCAGACCCAGAGGTAACTGCGAGCTGCAGAGACAGGAGAATCACACGTGGAACCAGCAGGTGAACATCATTGCTAAGTGTGATGCTCATGACATCCATTTGTCTGGGCCTTTAGGCCTTGTGACAAACTCCCCTGCATCTCAGGAGCCACGAAGCTGAAATATGAAACCCACCCATAGCCCTTCTCTCTTAGACCAGTAGACACCGACCCCTCAATCTTTCTCTCTGTGTCTCTGTCCCCCTCCTGTCTGCCTGTCTTCCGATACCTCTGTGACCTGCGCTGTCTGAGCTTTGCTATCAGGGAGAGATGTTGTCTCTGGCATGTTCCATCTGAAATAGCCTGTTTCTCCTTCCAAAGAGGGGAAAGATGGTCCAATGGTTATGGGGCTGGCCTTGGATATTTGGTATTGGGGTTTAATTTCCAGCTCTAAAACAGGTAACCAGAGGGACTTATCCTCTCCTTGCTTTGAAATGGGCACTGAGGGGCGTAATCCAGTAACAGCATTGTGAGGTGCGTGAATACTTGGGCCATTGAAGTATCATAGATAGAAAGGGGCTGGGGGGAGGAGAGGGATTTTCATCTCCACTTTGTTTTCTGTCTCTATGTGACAAGTGTCACCTCGTCCGACCTCCCTTTTCTCCTCCAATGCAAGTGACCCATGGAGCTGATTTAAGAAACGAGGGAAATCTCCCCTGTGTTGATGCCGCTCATGGTGATGTTCACAGCCCGGCTGCCAAGGGACAGGACCCACCTCCCACTCACATTCTTCTTGTACCTGCAGCTGTATTTCCCAGTGTTGCTGGGACCGGCCTGCAGGATGTTTAGCACAGAGGTGTTCACAGAGCTGATGCCGGGATCTGTGCTGCTGATCTCAGACCCCAAATGCTCAGGGATGATCTCGGCTCCGTCCTTGTAGAAATGAAACCTCTGGTCATCAGCATCTCCAGGGGCCGCGCAGGTCATATTCAGAGGGAGCCCTTCGTTCACCACTCCAGACGGGGGATCCATGCTCAGTCCAGGCTGGGAAGGGCGATCTGAGGGGGACAGGAAAAAGGAGGGGTCAGCAAGGGAACCACAGCTGTGCCGGTGGAATAGAGTTATCTCTACTGTATAACGGGCACTGGCACAGCAGAGCGGGTGTCTTATCACTCCTAGCTAGTGCGGCAGTTCTGCTCTGGGTTGACCTGTCCCGTTCACTGAACTCCATCTGCAGCAGCTTCCACCCCTCAGGTGCACATCCTGGACCTGGCTTACCCTGATACAGACCAGGTTGCACAGGCCCATCTACAGAAAGAAGCCCTAGTATTAAACGGGCAGGAGGGTAACGTACCAATAACTCTTCGCTATTCACCTCCTCCACACCATTCTTGACTTCATAGACCTTTAATGCTCAAGAAAAGACTCGGAAGAAATATTCATAGATTCGAAGGTCAAAAGAGATAATTGTGATCATCTAGTCTGACCTGTGCAACACAGGCCGCAGCATTTCCCTACGTTGATTCCTGTTTGAACTAGAGTAGATCAAATGCATGACACTTAGTAACAGAACTTCTCGGGTATGAATGTGTGTGAATGTGACGGCTCTTTAATATTCTTACACTTACAATAAATATGTTGTATTGCTTTGTCCCCCTGAATTAGATCCTGCTCGTCTTTTCTTTTACAAGTATAACATCTACACAGGGAACAAATATTTGATGATGGGTTGTAGCCGACAAAGGTCTAGAAAAATATAACAAATGGAAGTGAAGCTAGACAAATCCAGACTGAAAAGACGGGGTAAATTTTCCATAGTGAGAGTCATTAACCACTGGATTGTGATGGATTCTCCATCCCCGACAACTTCTAAATCAAAGCGGGATGTTTTCCTAAAAGATCCGCCCTGGGAATTATTGGTGGGCAGTTCTCTGGCCGGTGTGATGCAGGAGGTCAGACTAGGTGACCAAAACATTCCCTTCTGCCCTGGGAATCTGAGTCTCTGTGTTCTCAGGCACCAAAGGGAAGCAGCACCCTCATGAGAACAGACATGTGGGGTCAGGCCATGCTCCATCTAGCCCCGTAGCCTGTCTCCGACAGTGGCCAATACTGAGCTTGTTGGGCAGCATGCAGAAAAGGGCAATTCAGAGAGATCCACCCATCTATTAATAACAGCCATACTCGGGGGGGAGGGAGAGGTCACAGGGTTTCATCCATGGGGCAGGGCACATCACAGTCGGGTTCAGGGTCCCCAGTGTTCGTGGGATCTCTTTCAGATGCACCCAGACACCCCAGGTGAGTTGGAGGTGGCGCACTGCTCACCTGTGACTGAGATGGAGACCAACTGGCTCTCCTGGGATTGGACCCCCCATAGAGATGGGTGGATCCAGTATGCACAGGTGTACAATCCAGAGTCCTCCAGACCCGTGACAATCAGGGCATGCGTGTTGCTGCTCCTAGATGAGACTCTCCAGCCATCGTCCCTGGAGAACTGGAATCCTGTCGCCATGTGAGCGCCGGGGGGCACCAAACACGTGAGGGTGACAGTCTCCTCTGGGAGGTACATGGTACGCGCGGGGTTCAGGGAGAGAGACGGGGCTCCAGAGGATGGTGGAAAAGACAAATCACGTCTGTCAATGGGGAAAAAGCAACTTGGCGAGAGAAGGCAGGAAAGCCTCAGTGAGCTCCCCCAGAAACCCCCGGCCCTCTGCAACGCTACAGCCCCCAGTGGAGAGGCCAGAGCTGCCCATGGTGGCAGCGTACGGCACCTGCGATCCAAGGGAAATATCAAAGTGAGGCAAGAGTTGAATATCCTTCACCACCTGGCAAGTGGATTGAGATGGGAGAACTGGGCCTCGACTGCACCTTCCTCCCGGCCACGTCCATCTCGTAGCTACAGGTGTAGGAGCCCACGATGGCCGGATCAGACGTGTGGAGCTGGAGACGGGTCCCCTGCGGGGTGGAGGTGACTCCCAGCTTTATGATGTGCCCATTCTTGAACATCTGGAAGGGGAAAGACGCGTTGCTCCTGGGGAGCGAGCACAGGATGGTCACAAGGTCGTCCCAGGGGCCACTGGCAGTTGCCGAGATGGCTGGGGCAGCAGGACAGTCTGAGTGTAGAAATGAAAGGGCGGAAGGAGGAATGTACTGGAGTTCAGGTAGAAATGGCAGAGCCAGTGACAGGTCAGAGAGGGCCTAATGGGTAGAGCACGGGGGGGGGTACACTGGGAGCCAGGACTCCTGGGTTCTATCCCCAGCTCTGGGAGAGCAGTGGGGACTAGTGGTGAGAGGACTGTGAGCTGGTAGCCAGGAAACCTGGGTTCTCTTTCCATGCCTGGAATAGTGTGATTTACGTGGGGGTTATTTTGTCTGTTTAGGGAGCAGCACGAAGAGCTGGAGGACGGGGCCATCCACCAAGGGCAGGAGACTCCAGGGGTGGAACTGGGCAGGGAGTTGACCCTCCCCACACTGCTGGGCTGGGTTCCCACATGTAACAGGGTGAGGCAGTGAATCTCCTACTAGACAGCAGGTGAAAGGGGACTTACCCATCACTGGTAACCGGACTCGCTGGCTGCAGGCAGAATACATGAGCTGCCCGTCCCTCACCGCCCAGTATACACAGCTGCGGCCTCCCCAAACTCAGTTGTCATGACCAGTCGCGGCCACCGGGCCGGTTCGGAGTACACCGTGAAGACCAGCTCCCCGCGCTGATTGTAGAACTGGTAGCTGCTCACTGCCTCCCCGAGGGGGGCCAAGCATCGCAAGGTGAGACTCTCCCCCGGGAAATACACATGGTGCTGGGGGTAAGCAATGACATTGGGGGCCGGCAGGAGGGCTGAGAACAGGAAGGGAGATGTAGGAGAAGTGAGGATCCCCCAGACAGGTGCTGCCCCCCCCCGATCCCTGCCCCTTGCTGCTCCCTGATCCTCCTGCACAAGACGACTGACAACACCTGTCTGCGTCCCACACACCCCAGAGATATGGGTGAATCCCCAGGACCAACACACCACCCTGAAATCCATGGGGCTGAGGTCAGCAGCCAGTGTCCCATCTAGGGGATGCTGGTTCCTGCCTGGCCATGATGAGCTGCGCCAGGACTGGTGCAGCTGGGTCGGCTCCGTGCGGCTGCGGAGACCAGACAGACGAGGGAAGTGGCAGTGGGGGGTGGGGAGATGAGAGGAGATGGCATCCAGGGAGAGAGAGACTTCTCCCCTGGGGAGCCCCCCAGATTCATGTCCCCCACATCTGGCCTGCAGCCAGCGCCATACAACACATGGGCTGGGGTCAGGACCAAGAGCCCCTCTGTTTTCAGGATGCTCCATTTCCAGCCTCTTTAAGAGGCCTAGTTTTATGGGGGGCAGGCGGCTTCACCCTACCACAGTACCCAGGCCCTCTAACACCCCAGGGGGACCCCAGACAACTGAGCCCCCTGCAATCACCAGTCACTTCTGGAAGCCTTTCCTGGAGCCCCCTGCGGGTCCCAAATCTGGGAGTGGAATGGAGCCTAAACAGAGTGAGAGGCACTCAGAGGAGGAGATTGGGGGGTCCCCCACTCAGTGCCTGGGAACCAGACTAAGAAGCCAGGCACACAGGCCACATGGGAACCACTGCCTTTAGTATGGTTCCGTTCCCCACCCCACGGAGCCAGCCAGTCCCTTTGCACTGGGGCTGGAGTGAAGCCAGCACCCCCTAGAGGTGAAAGACCCCATGCCCCATTCTGTGCCTTTCCCTGAGCCAACCAGCCTCTCCCCCCACCCTGGGGCCACACGACTGAAGTTTGCTCGATGGGGCAACTCCCTTTCATGAAGGGGACCCACCCGGATGCAGAGCTGGGGCATGCGTGCGAATCAGGTCCCTTCTTACCTGCAGGTGACGCCAGAGGGGGAAGGATCTGGGGAAAGCTGAAGGAGAGAGGAGGAGAGACAGGCAGTGAGAGCTCTGGGAAGGGCCGGATGGGAAGGGGGCTGGGGAGCACTGAATGTCAGTTAGGGGATCGTGGGAGCAGCTGGACGAGAATCATCCACTATTTCCCTAGCAGACAGACAGACAGACAGACAGGAGATGGAAGGAAATGACCATAGTGGAAAGGCCAGGAGCTCATGATGCTGAAGCAAAGCCCTGGGAAAGCAGCCGCCTGGTGACTGTGAGTCGATTTTCCGAGGCCTGAACCTCGGGATTATTGTTCTCTGCACAGAAATGCCCCGGTAGCAGGTCACACGCGGCAGGGAAAGGCAGGAAACCCCGTCAGGCTAGAGATGGAGCCTGGGGGACAAGAGACCCCATGGAGCTGAAAGTGGAACTAGGAGGTGAGACGCATGCAGGGATGGAGGGAAGGAGGCAGGGGCTGATGGAGAAGTGCAAAGTCACTCACCCAGCAGATGGAGGACGACGCCGAGGCCCATGCTGGGTTACAGAGGTTGCTTCTGCTGGGTGAATCTGCTTCTTCGAAGAGCTACCTAAAAAACGACTGAGCTGTGGCTGTCTCACCCAGCCCATGGAGCGAGACACTTCCCCAAAGTCTGCGCGTTCCAGAGAGGAAGCAGCTCCTGTGATGGGGCAGCCAGAGGTGCAGGGACGGGTTGTGATGACGCAGCCCCAGGTCCTGCTGGTCACTCGGGAACCCTGTTATCCAGGATGTAGACACCTGAGAGATGAACGTGGGGGAGAGGATGAAAGAGCAAGAGAGGAAAAGGGGGCTGAGACAACAGCGAACGGGAGAGTGAAGAGAGGCTGCTTCGGAAACAGAGGAAGCGAGAATGAGAGAGAAAGGGAGGGAACAGGGCGTGAAGACGAGGAGAGACGCAGAGGGAGAGAGTGGAAGGGAAAGACGCAGCCGGAGGACGGCAGGAGGTCACGGAACAAGCACAAGGAGGATGGTCAAAGACAGAAAGAGACTGAATGAGACAAATGCAGAAGAAGCCTGGAGAGTCTGACTGTGAGAGATGGAGGGGCAGAGAGAGGGTGGATGAAACTCAAAGGTGCAGTGAGAACACGGGAATGAAGGACAGACAGACGGAGGAGTGGGGAGGATGAAGAGGAGGGAGGCAGGGAAAGGGGGAGAGCGAAGGAAGGCGTGAATGAGGCAGACACAGAAGGAGGGGTCACTCACCCAGCGCAGGGAGACGGGTGTTTCGCTCTGTGCTCTGGGTCCAGGCTGAGCCACGATGGTCCATCCCCAGCCCCCATCTCCTGTGAGCTGCCTGGTCCCCTCTGATCACAACCACAGGAAGTGCTGCTGAAGGGACGCAGCCACCTCCCGGTAAACTGCTGAGAAACAACATGCTGTGGGCTGGCCACAGCTGGGTTTGGGGGTTCCCAGCATGCCTTGCAGCTCCCAGCTGCTCTGCACAGCCAGGACTGACAATGGCAGAGGGGACCAGCAAAGAAATCCTAGAGATGCGGGGTTACCTAGCAACGGCTCCTCAGTGCATCCATTACCTTTGCTGGGCACAGGGACACCAGCCCTGCACAGGGGACGCTGCTCCATCTCTAAGCCCGTTCTCCAGCTGTGCAGAGTGATGGGTTTTCCACATCCCAAAGCAGGCCCATGAAGAAAAATTTGGAGACTCCGAGCATAAAGTTCAATTTGACCTCATTCACTTCCCTGCTGCAGACATTTGGGGGGGGGGAGCAATTCCTGTGCACCAACTGTGTTACAATTCTTCCCCCTCTCATCAGCCTTATGCTGGGTGGCTGTTGGGTATTCTTGCCAGGCATAATTTGGAAAGGCGACTGTTTCATCCTTATGCAGCAAAGGAAAATATTTGAAATCTCAAAACATTGTGCAGGCTGGGAGAACCATTTCCCCAACAGTGGGTTCAATTCATGTCTGGGGGAAATGGAGGCAAGGGGCATGGAGGTGAAAGAGTTTGGAAAGATGGCCAAAGAGATTTTGGAGGGGGATTGAGGATGTTTTTTATCACAACCCATAGATTAGGCCACTCAACCCTATCAAAGGCTTTCTCTCCATCTGACGACAGGCTTGTATCGGGAACTTCTGAGCTCTGAGCTTGCTGGATGAAGTGAGCGATTTTTCTTGTATTCTCAGCAGCTACTCTTAGTTTGATGAAAGTGACCTGATCTGTGTGTCCAATTGATGGGATGACGATGTTCAGTTGTGTCACTAACATTTTGCAAGTACAGAAACAACAGCAAAGGATTGTCTCTAAACATCACTTATTGCACAGCACGTCTCATGTCTGAACCTTTGCTCCTCAAGGTGGGAGAGCCCTGGTCAGTGGGATCCAGCTGGGCACAGAGGAGGCAAATAGATTGTGAAACCCATTGTGTGATCCTGGAAAGAGGCCGGAGGTGAGAAGAGATGGGAGCTCAGGGATGGGAAAGAGAGGGAAGGTGAGACGCACACAGGGAAGGAAGGAAGGACGCAGGGGCTGATGAAGGAGTGCGCAGGGAGCAATAACCCTGAGCTTCAGGCTTCTGAAAATAGACTCTCAGTCACCAGGTGGCTGCTTTCCCAGGGCTTTGCTCAGAAGAGGGGTGCCCAGCCAGAAATCATGGCTGTGACGGGGACCTCGAGTGCCTACACCTGCCCATCCTGGGGAGCAGAGTCAGGGAGGGAGACCATCTCGGAGCGCAGCCAATCCATCCCTGCTTGGTACCAGGAAGTTTGTGCATCACTTTTCTAGGGCAGCTGGAGCTGGGGTCTCTGGTATTTCTTTGCCAACAGTGGCTGAGACAGCGCAGCAGTCTAGCCAGTGTCAGGGGCATCCGCTCAGATTTGATCCTTCATTCTCATCCTTCTAGTCGTGTCAGGTTTTCAAGAGATTAATTGCAATCCCCTCCCAGAGCCGGGGATAGAACCCAGGAGTCCTCACCCCCAGCCCCTCCTCGATTTCACTGCTAGACCCCATTCCCTCATCAGCAATTTCTCTGCTGTTCCCACACTCACTCAATACATTAACTGGGTTTGCCTCCGATGAATGCTCTGATCAGCTCTTCACTTCTGGGGTGCAGAGGATAGCCACCAGGGAATGGTAGCATGAAGGGATTCTCTGTTGAAGGTGGAAGAGGGGGGTGTAGGTCCATCGAGGGGACACAGCAGCTCCGCATTTTCTGTGCTTGTCGACCAAGTGCTATTTGTTCAGAGCTCTCCCATTTCTCTCTTTGCCTCCCTGGATTTTTCCTTCCCTCCAGATGCCCCACTGCCCCCGCCAGACCCTCAATGTGTTCTGGACCCCCCAAAATGAATCCATGTTCAGGGAGAATGTTTCAAACTCACCTGCTCAGTTCCTGACAGCGAGCAGCTGATGGGATTCAGGTTCTACCAGCAAAGACGGGAGAGGATCTCAGAGCTGGACGCAGCTTGGCTGGAGCGCACGGCAGAGATTGGGAATGCCAGGGTGTACTTCTGGGTGTCTTGTACAGTCTGATCCGAGCAAGCGATCCTGTCAGGGAAGAGCGACCCCGTCTCCATCACTGTGACTGGTGAGTTCAGCCCCGTTTCCAACACCACTTTGCCCTTGGTGTGTGTGTTCGGGAGCGGTCCTGCTCCTTCCACAGACGCCACAATCTGCTTGATGTCCTCCCCATCTCTGTGTGGCTCCCTGTTGAATCCCAGTGACCACTGTAAAGTGGGAAACTGGGGCATGAGTCCACCCAGTTCAGGCTTAATCAATTATTTATATACATTTTCTAATCGGGTTGTTGATACTCAGAGTTTCTGATCATATGCCTGTGCTAGGGAATGAGACAGTGTAGGAAGGCGCTGTGGCCTCCCCCAGAGTCTGGACCTGAGGAAGGGCCGCAGCGACCCAGTGGCTGGACCAACACAGACCCAGCAGGCAAGTCTGCCCGGCAACAGAAGGGCCAGGCTGTGATAGGGCCAGCAAGCCAGTCTGCCTGGCAACTGAAAGGCCGGGCAGTGATAGGACCGCCCGGCCATCCCAATCAGCAACCGTGGGGCGGAGTCTCTACAGGAAGGGGCAGTATAAAAGACAGGCCCCAGGACTCAGTAGGAAGGAGACTGCTGTTGGAGGCAAATGTGTTGCCCTCCCACTGCACCCCGAGACCTACGCTAGATTGGAACTGAGCCAATACCAGGGACGCCCGCCTCTCAGAGCAGAGACCCCGACCCTTCCCTGATCCTGCCTCAGGGCCCAGATACAGGGTAGGGCCTCCGGGCCACAGTGGCTGGACCAGGCTACCCGACCCCGGTCACTGGACCAGGATCCCAGTGACTGGACGGAGCCTCCCGAGCAACCCAGATGGGAGATACCCCTGAGGCCGAACAGGAGCTGGAGGAGTTGCCCGATGCCGAACCCCAGAGGCCGGACCTGACCTGAATATGCTGCCTGACACCGAAGCACCCCAGGAGCCCTGTGACCTAGAGGAGCTGCCCCCCGCTGAGGAGCTCCCTGCCTTGCCGCCAGTGGACGAGGAGGGACTGGTGGGCCTGCCGCGGGCCGAGGCCCCTGTGACCCCCGAGCATCCGCCCAACACAGGAACCTGGGGATGTGGGGAGGAAGTGGCCCAGGGACAGCCATAACCGTGGCTGAGACAGAGGCCAGACCCCGTTGGCGTGTTGCGGCGGGAGCCCCGCTGACTCAGTGGCAATGCCTTTGCCACTGCTAGGGCCCTGGGCTGGCATGCAGTGGAGATGGGTGGGCCTGCGTCCTCCTTCCCCGACCGCCCTGGGAGAGCGTACTCTTCCCCTTCGCTAGCGATAGCGAATCCACTGCCTGCATCTCCCTGCCCAAGGGCTGGGGGACTAGACTGTTTGCTTACCCGCCCTGCCCGGGCCCTTGAACTTCTTGTTTGCCTGCCCTTCCTGAGGGCCGGCACCACAGACTACTCGTTTGCCCACCCTGCCAAGGGGTCAGGGCACTAAACTTTTTGCTGGCCTCAACCAACCTCCGGGCCCAAGGAAAGAGACTGCTGACATACCTTCCCCCGCCGGGGGCTTGGAAGGCTAGAGACCACGGGACTGCCTGCCCTGCCCAAGGGCCAGGGCTCAGACCCACACACCAGAGCTAACTGTTCCCCATTTAGGAAGGTGCTGTGGCCTCCCCCAGAGTCTGGATCCAAGGAGAGGCTGCAGTGACCCAGTCAGATAAGATGGCCGTGCTACAGCCAGATAAAACAAAATGGGTAGGGCCCAAGTTACTGAATTCATCTCACTCTCCGAACCAGTGTCCTCCAATATGGGCACTCAGTCACTTGGTTTCTATACATTAAATTGTCCTTCTATGTCTTCTATCCTCCCATGTCTCCTGCTGTACATTTACCCAAATTTTCAGAAGTTTTTCATTCTTCCATGTTTTTATAACTCATCATAGCTCCATGATCCTTTCACTGGGTTCTATCGCAGAGGGAAGTGGTGTCTGGTGGTTAGAGTGGGAGCAGGCTGGCAGCCAAGACTCCTAGTTTCTATCTGGGATTAGGGAGGATGTGGTCTCTAGTGGTTAGACCAGGGGGCTGGGAGCCAGGAATCCTGGGTTCTCTCCTGGCTGTGGGAGGACATCTGGTCTAGTGGTTAGAGCTGCTATTGAAGGCTGGGTAAATGCTCCTGTATGAATTAAACTTGTTTCTGGCTCAGTTTGATTGGTGTCATTTTTTATTCACGTGTCGGCTGGGGCGTAGGGGGTGGTTTGAAGACCTAGGTGTTTTCAGGGTGTCCCATGAGAGGCAAAGTAAATCCATAAAGTTGCTTGCGCTGAGTTAGTTGAAATCTTCACCTCCTATTGAGTCTTTTTGCGTACAAGATGGAGAGTTCTTCGTACAGAACCGGACACCAAAGCTCTACCAGGGCAAATCCTCAGTGCCAGTGTTCCCATGAGCTAAAAGTGACTCTGATTATCTCTGTCAATAGACAGGTAAATTACACCCTGCTAAGGAGGGCTGGTCCCGAGGTAGAGGCTGGTTTCCTCAGGGACCTGAGGCTGAAATTTCTCTACATCTGTTCTGGGCAAAAATACTCTTGAACACCTCATGAACGTCAAATGTTATAGGGAAAAAACTTGAGAATTAAAAGCTGTTTTATCGCTGTGAACGGCCCAGATCCCAGCTGGGGTCAATGGCCCATAGCTCCCTTGAATCAATGGATCTAGATCCCGGCTGGGGTCAATGCGCCATAACTCCATTCAGTCAACAGGTCCAGATCCCGGCTGTGGTCAATGGGCCATAGCTCCATCGGAGCCAATGAGGAAGATGCCCAGTGGGTGTAAACTAGTGTAAATCATGGGAGGCTCCTTTACACAAGCTGAGCCCTTGTCTCACCCCTGGAAGATGCAGCCCCCAGCACTGCCTTGAATTACAAAAGCCGGAGGAGGCCTTGGAGATGGTGGCAGGAAGTGGCCAGCTGCCCTCAGCCCCTCCTTACCTCAGATGACGCTGTCTGTCCAGCCGCCGAGCTGGACTGTGACTTCCTCTGCCTCAGTCAGAGAGGAAGGGCCCCTCCTTGTGCCTATTTTTGGCCAGTGGCTGAGGTGAGAACCCAGCTCCCGGCCCAGAGCGCCCAGCTCAGGATGGCGCGAACTCTCCTTCTTGTGCTGGGTAAGTGGTCTGCCTTGTCCTCCATTCCTCTGTCCGTCTGTCAGAGATCCCCCCTTCTGGCATCCCTCCATCCCCCCTCACCTGTCCCCTCCCCAGACCTCTCACCCCCTCTCTTCTCGTCTCTTCCAGCCTCTCTACAGATTCTCCACAGTCCAGCATCACCTGCAGGTAACGATGTCTTCTCTCCTGGCTGAGATGCTCGCAGTGGGGGGGGGGGAGTTTGGGCAGTGGGGATTGGGATCCTCCTACTCTCACCCATGATATTTGCAATTGCAAGGAAGGGGAGTTCCCCAGGCACTCCCTATGTCATCCCCTGGGTGAATCAGGCCGCCCCGTGCAGAGGGTTATCCTCTTACGATGCACCCCTCCGACACCAGCTCCCGTCCAGAGCCGAATCCGTGTAGGCTGAAGCTTGATCCCAGCTGATGGCCGCTTGTGAGATCCATTGGGTGGGTCCCAGCTTGGACCATATGGGAGAAGATGACTCCCTCCACATGGGCACCACCCGGCCCCTCACTGGCAGCCGCAGCAGAGAGAGCAAGGGCTGGACGAGCCATGCAGACTGGGCACCCACCTTCCCATATCACTGAGACACCCCCACGCCTTTGCCCACCAGTTAGGGGCTGTCTCTGGAGGGCGGGGCTCTCTCTGCCACAGATCCGGGTTCAATGCAGGTCTGTGTACCAGTGGGAGTGCGGACCCATCAACACCCACCTGGACCTGAATAGCAGCTTCTGCACAGTCCCAGAGGAAACACGGGGGATGGAAAAAGCCCTCCCTTTCCCCACATCCGCCCAAGTTTCCTCTTATCTCTTTGATGCCTTCTGGTTCCTGATAGGTGGTTCACTACTGGTTTCTCCCTCCTCATCTGCCTCTGCACCCTGGGCAGAGAATGAGGGGTGAATACCCAGAGGAGAATGCCAGGATGCGGTTTAATGATTTGCATCAATAACTCTTCACCTTCCTCTGTGCCCTCCACTTCCCTCCCCCCAGAGGATGTGAGGCACGGAAGGCCCTGTCCCACGGCTGACAAGGTTCGGTGTATTACCAGCTGAGTCTCCGACACCCCCCTGGGCAGGAGAGGAGAGTCCAGCAGGAATCAGAGGCTGCTCATTCCTTGTTGGGATCCAATCCTGGGTGTCCCAGCCCCTCTCCCGTCCTGTGGGGGAACCAAGCCCTGCAGCCGATGACGTGACTGTCGCACACACAGAGCAGGGATGATCCCCTCCAGCCAGGGTTAGCGGACACACATGTGCGCGCTCACACCTCTCTGCTCAATGATAGACAAGTCCACCCTGGTTTTTACAGCCCCCCTCCCAGCTCCCCAACTCCCCGTGTCCCCAGCACATCCTGTCTACATCATCGGAGAAGTTGTGACCCTGACATGTTCAGCTGCGGGGGCGTTTCCTGTGTCCAGGATCCAGTTCTTCCAGGGCAGTCAGGAAATCCACTCCTAGAACGTCTTCGCACCTCCAGATGGTTCAACTGAGTCGCTTCTGCTGTCACTTGTGTCTGGGTTGTATGCCAGAGCGTACAGCTGTCAGTCCTGGAAGATTGTGTCTGGGAAAGAGATTTCGTCAAATAGGAGCCAAACCAACTCCATAGCAGTGACAGGTGAGACCCCTTTCCCCTGCTGTTCACTCACCCTGTAGCTGGGTATCTCTCCCCCACGTAGGGAGTGAGACACAGCCTGGACCCCAACTCCAGACACATCCACCCACCAGGTCAGTTTCAACCCCCGTCTTTGGTCAGTGGCACTGCTTGGGTCTCTGGAGAAGCTGGGTACTTTGTGGTGGAGTCGGAGGGGTCAGTGATATGGGAATGGGGGAGTCTCTCCCAGACAACCAATAGAAGTTGCTCCAATTTGTGGCAGTATTTGATCCCCTGGGGGTATTCAAGTGAAATCCAGATCCAGGGCCAGGATTCTAAAATTGGACAATATCATGGAAACATGGATCCCAGGGCAGAAGAGACGAGTGAACAACTAGCCTGACCCCTGTCGAACACAAGTCATGGAACAGCCCTGAATTAATCCCTGCTTGGACTAGGGTGGTGCTTTTAGAAAAGACACCCCATCTGGATTGAAAACTCACCAGTAATGGATCACGCTCTGCCCCCCGAACGTAGGTCATCTGGACTGATCGTTGGAGCAGGGCAGGAACAGGAACTAAGGCAGGAGCAGGGCAGGAACCAGGACCAGGCTGGGTGTGGACCAGGAAGAGGCTGGTGGTAGATGACAGGAGCCAGGCAAAGAGCAGGATCTGACACAGCAGCAAGATGTCACAGCTGCTCAGACGGCCACCAACCAGATCGCTTCCTGGCTTTGGTGGCGGATATACCCTTGAATATCTCCAGAGGCCGGGCTCACTGAGGAGCTGTTTTGTCTGTCGGATTTAGAGTGGAGGAGGGAACCTCCGAGACCCTGGTCCCACCAGCCCTGGGCTCTAGAAGCTGGAGACCGTTGGCAAGGGGGAACCAAAGCTGCAATGAGGGTTTGAAGCTACAAGTCAAGAAGGGAAGGTGGGGAGAAGTGATGGGTGGGGCTGGCTGAGGGGGCAGGAATTTACTTCACACTAGGGGCTGTTTATTCCTTCACTGGGGCATCATTCGTAAACTACGTTCTCTACTTCCTCCCCTGCCCACCTTCCAGCCCATCCGTCTGCCCCCAACCTATCCTGAGTCCACAGCAACTGATCTTAATAAAGGGTGTATCCGAGTCTCTGATGTGCTCAGCTCCCAACGTGTCCAACCGATCCGGGATCCCGTTCTTCAGGGATGGCCAGAAATCCTGCTCCAAGGAATGCTTGTCTCCTACAGACGGTTACACTGACTCACTTCAGCTGCCAGGGGTGTCTGGATTGCATGCCGGAGCATACAGCTGTGAACACTGGAAGAAAGTGTCTGGGCAAGAGATCACCTCGGAGATGATGCAATCCATCCGCATATAACAGCCCCATATTTGTATCTGAAGGAATCTGTCCCCACCCCATATCCTGGCTCCCACTCATATCTGTGGGGAGACCCTCAGGATCCTGAAATGAAACAAGAGGCTCTGGAGAGAGAACACACGTCAGCTCCATGTACATTAAATTCTGTTCCCCATCTTCACTTTGCTGCTCCCCTCAGATCCTCTGCTCCAGCCGGAGCTGAGCGTGGATCCTGCGTCTGGAACAGTGAAGAAAGGGCTCTCCTTGATCATCACCTGTGCAGCCCCTGGTGGTGCCGGTGAGCAGAGGTTTCATTTCTACAATGACAGAGTCAAGATCATCCCCGGGCATTCAGGGTTTAAGATCAGCAGCTCAGATCCCGGCATCAGCTCTGTGAACACCTCTGTGCTAAGCATCCTGAATGCTGGTCCCAACAACACTGGGGAATACACCTGCACATACAAGAAGAATGTGAGAGGGATGTTGGTCCTGTCGTTTGACAGCCAGGCTGTGAACATCACCGTGAGCAACATCAACACAGGTGAGATTTCCCTCATATCTTAAATCGGCCCCATGGATCACTTGCATTGGAGGAAAAAAGGGAGGTCGGACGAGGTGACACTTGTCACATAGAGACAGAAAACAAAGTGGAGATGAAAATCCCTCTTCTTCTGCCAGCCCCTTTCCATCTATGATACTTTAATGGCCCAACTATCCAAGCACCTCACAATATTGTTAATGGATTATGCCGCTCAGTACCCATTTCAGAGATGGGGAATGGCAGCAAGGAGAGGATATGTCCCACTGGTGACCTGTTTTAGAGCTGGAAATTGAACCCCGATATCCCATGTCCAAGACCAGCCCCATAACCATTGGACCATCCTTCCCCTCCTTGGAAGGAGAAACAGGCTATTGCAGACAGAACATGCCAGAGACAACATCTCTCCCAGATGGCCATGCTCAGATAGCGCAGGTCACAGGGGTATCGGAGGACAGGCAGACAGGAGGGGGACAGGACAGACAAACAGAGAAAGATTGAGGGTTCGGTGTCTACCGGTCTAAGAGAGAAGGGCTGTGGGTGGGTTTCATTTCTCAGCTTCGTGGCTCCTGAGATGCAGGGGAGTTCGTCACAAGCCCTAATGGCCAAGACACATGGATATCATGAGCATCACACTTAGCGGTGATGTTCACCTGTGGGTTCCATGCATGATTCTCCTCTCTCTGCAGGTCGCAGCTACCTCTAGGTCCAGGAGCTGGCGGTAGGTGGGTCCTTCTTCCTCATCAACGGCCTCATCTTCCTCATCACCCACTGCTGCTTCTAGACCCAGGTGACTGGTGTGTTTCCTGCCTAAGATTCTCTCCACGAGGTGACCCGTTTGGGGTGTAATCTCTGCCCTGGAATTTCAGCCTGGAGGGAGGTTATGGTTGAAAGGCCAAGAGTGAGAACTGAAAAACATCCACAGCATCTAAAAGTGTTTTAGGACCATGAACGCTTCAGTAACCTACCAAAATTCAGCCATGTCTGAGGTGGGGCATGGTCGCAGCTTCACAGCTGCACAGTGGTCGTTCACAGAGTTTTCTTCCCCAGTGTGAATTCAGGCACCTCTGCATTCCTATCCTACCTGTTAATGCAATGACATGTGCACAAACTCTGCTTTGTGAGGCATCATTTGAAAACCGCACCACACTGGTCAATAACAGCACCATGGAAACTATGTGAGAACGCTGCAGGTGGAGTTATGGCTGTGCTCCACTTGTCTCTTTAAACTCTGTAATTGAACAAAGGAGAAGCAGATGTGCCCAAGTCTCCATTCAAATGAAGCATGACGACCACTGACAAGGGAATTACAATGTACATATGAGGTAAACAAAGCCATCGAGCCACCAAAAAGAGGAGGTGATGACTCAACTATTAGCAGGGGCTGAAGATGGCAGCCCCAGCAGACCTTCATGCCTCTTGATCTGTAGTCAATGAACTTAAAGAGACAGGCTCTTTGGGACGATATTGAGAGGGTTATCAGAAGACAAGGGAAACCAGCACCTCAGTGGTAGATCCTGACCAAGAGCCAGTCTTCCAGGCTGGACCAAGCATCATCGGTGAGCAAAAACATCTTGAACAAAGACTGTACTTTTTTTTATTAAGTTTTAGCCTTTCAGCTGTGTGTTTTCATTGTGATTTTCTTGTAACTGTCTCTAGCATGGTTTGATTTAACCCGGCATCACTTAACCCATGGCCAGTTGTTAATAAACTTGTTTTTTTTTAAATCTAATCCAACCTAGTGCTGGGTTTGAATTCAAGTCATTGGTGACTCCAATTAACATTGCTAGCAGCTGGGCATTGTCTCTTTAAAGGAGCAAGTGAACCATGTTATTTCTCTGGAAGCTCTAGGAGAGGGCTGGACGTTTGAGGGTGGATGGTTTTGGGGGAAATGAAGGTGGGGGTTATTGGGATCCCTTGCCTAGTAGTAACCAAGGCTGGTGGAGACCAAACGATGGCCAGGGTGTACAGAGCAGGTTGCTGGCATTGGTGCTGCTAAAACAGAACTGTTGATCGCAGACACTCAGTATCAGATTTCCTGCTGGCTGGTAGCATCCAGACAGGCTGCTACGGCATCCCAACATTGAAAGAAAACCAGGAAGGTGTGGGGGATCAAGTGGATTAGAGTAGGAGGGGGGAGAGTCCCGGCTGGGCACTGCTGTGTAGAAGCTCATGGTGCAGGATTTCCAGAGGTGAATTTTGAAATGTATTCTTTTGGGAAGTAAACCCAGACAAAGTTCCTCTTCTGCTGCTACTTCGTCCTCCAGGTTACACCATCCTGTAATGCTCAGATCCACTTATTTTCTCAATTAGCTCGGTCCCTTTACCTCAGCTGGAAATGTACTACTCTGGGTTTTGCTTGGAAACAAGTTGTCATGCTGTTTGGAGTGGCTTAGGACTGGGA